>NC_079901.1:12948010-13073010 GCF_024868665.1 Triplophysa rosa | reverse complement strand
AGCTAAATAAATTCCAAAATTGCATATCTGCACAAACCACATTGAAATTGTTATGCATTATCCCCCAGCCTAATCCGTTAACCCAGATCAGACCATTTCGAGATGACGTGTGGCTGGACTTTCCATTAATGTTGTTGACTGGAGGGAAAATCTCTCTTGAGTCTCAGCTCAGTCTCTCTGGACTGCCGACTGCTCTTTGAAATGTAGCCATGTGTCAAAGTGACAGAAAACAGCCGGTAGCGTCGGTTTGAAAAGATCAGTCTTTGGAGGCGAGATGTGTGTTTTAATCAGTACGGACCCCACAACTGTGCTATTGAAGTTTCTTTTCTAAGCTACCTGTGACCACACAGTTGAATGACATTTTAACGCTGCATGTGAATAATCTTTGCCGTCTATATTTTTTTACTTGGAAGAATGAATTGAATCATTTTAACACTGCTTATGATGTGCCTTATAACATAACATCATATTTTATGGTTTAACATTTTTTTAACATTGACCACATTACATGCATGTTTAATTGTGTGTGTGGTCTGCTCTGCCTTCTGTCCTCAGACACTAATGAATGTGAGATTGGTGTGTGTGTCAATGTTCGCTCGTGCCGTAATCTGATTGGAGGATATTTGTGTGACTGCCTTCCTGGTTGGTCAGGGCCAAACTGTGACATTCGTAAGTATTAGAAGTGGCGAAAACCCATTATGAATAGCCAGCATTTTAATGAATTATACACATTTCAGACATTAATGATGCTGCCTCTTGAGATACATTTTGGAACAGAGCGGTTTTGTTCACCAGTACTTTTGATTGTAAAATCATACTGTATTTTATTGATAAACTCTTATTCTGTGGTGCAGACTGAATTTAGTTAGCTAGTCTCTCTCTTCTCACTGAAACTCAATGTACTGCAGGTTCCCACTTTGTTGCCTATTGATTTTTTGTAAATATCATCTATTCAACAGGGAACAGTAGCTGCCAGGGTTTGTGTCTGAATGGAGGACGCTGTGAGGTGAGATACACTGTTCATTTTGTGCAGTTCACATAATGACAAAATGACTTTCTTTCATAAGCTTACTTGTGTCTTAGGGATGTGATTTAGTCTGAGATTTAACCGTTTCTCTTTCTTGTATGTGTAACGTGTGCTGTTTGTGTACAGAACTCTCAGTGCGTATGTGTGTCGGGGTTCTCTGGTAAACACTGTCAGGCTGTGCTGAATGCCTGTGACAGCAACTCTTGTGTGAATGGAGGGCACTGCGTGGAGCGTCACGGTGGCACAGGCATGTTCTGTAGCTGTCTGATGGGATACACTGGCACTTATTGTGAGGTGAGTGTGTTTATTATGGTTTCCATGATAACATTGCTTGGGCAGAGCCATGACCTTTTGGGTGGAAATGTAACATTTTGGGTTATGGGCAACTAATGCAAGTTTGAGTGTTAAATGCCTAATGCAAACATTAGGTAACATTGTTTTATATACTGTAGATAATTTAAGTCGTAGTTGTGCAATTTTTGTTACCAAAATTAAATCGGTAAACAACTACTTATATTGCAATAGTATGTTTTATGTATTCTATATGTTTCTTTTTTTATTTCTTTTTTTACTTTTGTCACTACTATTTGTATTTATATGTATTTACTCTACCAAGTTAATCCAAGTGTAGTCCTACAGTTTCTAGAAAAATGTAATCTTAAATAACTTCAAAAAGTTTTGTTCTTCATAATTAAACACAAGCATATTAAACATTTAAATTAAATGTGAACATAGCCATTGAAGCTGGCTTGGTTAGCTGCTATGCAAAAATGCTGTTGAAATAAATATGAATTGGATTGACAATTTCAATTGCAACAAAGACATGCATGTTACATTTTGTGTTGCACTTGTAAATTTGACAGACGCTTTTATCCAAAGAGTGCTCGTTCACATTACAAGCGACAAAGCGACTTAACCCCATTCATTTTAATGGAGAGCTGGCGACTTCTGGTGACACGAGCAATAGCAACCATTGGCGGCCTGATGAGGCATGTCTAGCAATGCGATAAAGTTTCACTTTATGCAAATGAGGAGCGACATTTGGGAGCGACAGCTAATAGGAGAGAAGATGCGTGCTAAAGTGATTCTTCTCCTCTCAGCTCCTGCAGTGAGCATCACCAGTAGTGGGAACCATAGACATATATATTAACTATGACAGCTCATTGTCCGCTGAATCGTATGTCAACGCCGCCGCCATATTGGTAAGGGCAAAAGCCGACTACAAAGACATACGAGTGAATTCTCCAGTTAAAGATGGTTAGACTTGAAAATGTATTTATTGTCTTACGGAACTGTTAAAACTCAGGCTTGTCATGCATTCATTTAGACTTAATCATTTTCTACACATCGCTAATGTGAAATAATTTAAGGTGGATTAAATGCACATGATCAGAACAGACCAGAACAGATTTAAAATCATGGGAAAAATCTAAACAATTCTTCTTTACTATATAGGCCTACTGCTATTTTTATACTTACAATGCACAGCAGTGTTATTTGTGTAACTATATCACATACATCATGTTTTACTGCTGTAACTAAATAAAAGAACATCTTTTGTCTTTGAAAATGTCAAAAATTACTACAGAAAAGCCATTTCCACTGTGAAAAACATTCGTTTAATATTAATTCGTATAATACGTAAATTAAACTATATTAACTTGATCGATGAATCGAAGAAATCTCAGAAACAATCCCTACATGTGTGTGTTTTATTCTTGACAACTGCAACGTGGTTATTTATTCTTGTTTGTCTTGTTTATAACATATCACTGAACATGGTGCCATCTTGTGGATTCTCACAAATGACAGGCACAAATAATGTATTTCACATTTCCTTATGACAACCATTAATTTTAAAGTAGGCTATAACTATCGAGACATGAAGCAACTAGAGACATGGTGAAGTTGTACTCTACGTATATCGTAAACCATTGAAATATGTTAAGAAATGTAAATGTGATTGTGCTTTTAATGCCGAAAAAGCGCAGCTCTCCCATTGGGTTCAGTGGGCTTTTAGTGCACTGTTGCCCTCACTAATGGCGCTGTTGACGTATCGCAGCAGCGGAGCAAAGCAGCCAATGTGGCATCTAGGCATTTATTATGTCTATGGTAGGAACGCCCACTAGCGTCCTAACCGCCAACCCCTGGCGACTTGCAGTGACAAAGTCGCTTGTAATGTGAACGGGGCATTACATTTTATCAGTGTGTTGCCTGGAAATCAAACCCACAACCTTTGCGCTGTTAACACAATGCTCTACCAACTTCTTTCTGGAATTACAAATAGTATATGGTTATGCATTTCCCTGATAGCACACATACATCTGGTTTACGTCTATTTGACGTCTGCATTTACATCTGCAAGACATCTACAATACATCGTTTGCTCATCTGCAATACGTCTCGGAGATGTCTGCTGTCAGACATCATATAGACATCTAGAAGATGTCTGTAAGATGTTTATGATTTAGAATGGATGTACAACAGCTCTTTCTAAGATGTTTAGCAGATGTTTTTAAGCAGCAGATCTCCAGATCTTTAGCAGACGTATTACAGACGTTCAGACGTCTCCGAGACATATTGCAGATGAGCAAACTATGTATTTAAGATGTCTTGCAGATGTAAATGCAGACGTCAAATAGACGTAAACCAGATGGATTGTGCTATCTGGGTTGTGACTCATGCATCGCTTCTGGCTTCGATATTAAAGCTTACGTCGCTACTACATTGTGTTCATTCTTTGATGGTAAGTAATGTTAATTACATGTCTTGTATTTCAGTCTGTGCTGGATGTTTGCAATCCCAACCCTTGCCCGAAGGGGGTGCCATGCCGCAGTTCAGAAGGAGGCTACACGTGTGACTGTCCCAAAGGATACTTTGGAAACGAGTGTGTGAGCCTTAAGGAGTCATGTCACGGACCCCATTGCCAAGGTTAGGATGTAAATAATGAAACGGTAGAAACGAAACGTAAAAGTAATGTAACTCTTTTTGTTGAATTGATCGTTCTCTGTGTCACTATTCAGGAGCAATGTCAGATCCAGGTGGAAGTGGATTTAGTTTGTATATGGTGTTGGTGGGTGTTTTTGCTCTGCTCGTGGCAGGCGGCTGCTCTGTGTGCACACTTCTGCTCTCCCGTCTGCATCACCGTCACCGTACCAAAGAGCAGATGCGCACTTCAGTGCCGGACGACAACGCCATTAACAACCAGCGGCAATTCTGCACTCTCATCCGTAACCTCGACCACAGCGTGGCCCTCCTGCCTCCCGCCCAAACAGTGCCCACCTCAGTGCCTGCGCTCTGCAGCGAAGAGATTGAACTTACTCTCCCTCCCTCGCCCGCACCCTCCCCAGCTCTGAAACCGGCCCGCGGGCCAAAGTTGGACATAAGCAACCGTGAGCGGGAGAAACTAAATCGGATCCATAATGCAGACAACCAGGAACTGGAGGTGTGACCGTTTCTCGACCGCTGGGAGGGACTCTTGACTTCCTGGCTTTGAGGATTGTGCTCGATGTGGTTGATGTTTGTTAATCAACCTCTGCTGTTGAACCTTGACCTCTGAGCTTTGCACTATGAAGACCAGAGACGGTTCCAACTGAGAAGACAATATTGGCACAGGACCAATCCATTGTCAGCTGAGGTCACTATATTGACAGGTCAAAATGAGTTTATAAGGACAGCGTTTTAAAAGGCCAGTCGCTCAACCTTTTTTCAATCTTGGATATTTAAGTGTATTTGATTGTGTTTACAGTTGTGCCCTTTATATTTGTACACATTTGTTTGGTTGTTCATAAGCGTGCTTGTGCTTGTGTTAGTGTGTAACAGAGATGGAGTCTTGATCTTAAAACCTTTTGAGATCAAATAAGTATGATCTAGGTCAGAGTCTTATAAGTGAATTTCTAGATCTGGGTCTAAATTTTCGTGTCTTTATCTGGATTTGGGAAGTGAAATGGTCTTATTTAAGACGACAGTCTTCCCATAACTTAAACGAATACAGTAGTTCACCCAGAATCAAAATGTTAATTTACTCATTCACATGCCATGTCAAGTGTACAGTATATAACTTTCTTCAGCTGAACACAATTTTATTTTAAATAATGTCAACGCCAGGGGCCTCATTTATAAAATGTCACGTAGAATCCATCCTAAATTTGATTTTACGATAATTTCTCAAAGTGCGTATGCTTGATTCATAGAATGAACGTTTCTACTTAGACCCTGACGTGGCGCTAAGCACTTTTCCACGTCAAAGACCGTTTTTATACATATGAACGTTGCCGTGTATTTTTGCATACGCACGCTTTACGGTCAAATCTGTGCATACGCACGTTTTATAAATGAGGCCCCTCCAAATAATGTCCAACTGACACCTAAAACAAATTAACCATCAAATAGTTCTTATTTGTATTATCTATTAAACTATGATCTGTACATTTAATCACAGAAAATGTGACCCAGTCTGTGAAAACCCAGCTGACAGTTTTCTACACTCTTAAAAATGTTGGGTCAAAAATGGACATACCCAACCGTTGGGTTGTTTCAACCCAAAATGCTGGTTTGTTTTAACCCATTATTTGGTCAAATATAAAAAATTGGGTTTGTCCATTTTTTATCCAATGATGGGTTGAAATAACCTCAAATGTTTTAGAGTGTATATAAAACTGTTTTTATATAAAATCATCTACAGAGTGTAGAGAACATTTTGTGGAAATATAATCTTGATATCCTTGATATTGACTTAGAAAAGCCATGTCAAAAATGTATGTTGTTATGTAAAATGAATGATTGAAATCAAACTTTAAGGCTCGTTGTCTCAGAATTTGATTTTGGACTTTCACAGACTGGGTCACATGTAGTTGTGGGTTTATAAATGGAAAATTATGTTTGTGTAAGACAAATATTCATATTTCAAACTTTTTAAACCTTAAGCATTAGCTTCTGGTTAGCTGTTATCAACACATTATTTAACACCTCGATCATATCTTAAAGCTCCTTTAATTATTAAGGAATAAAAATAGGTCATATCAATTTTACAAAAATGTTGCCTTACTTATTTGTATATGATGACAATGTAAAAGTTGTTTACATAACATGGGTTTAAAAAAATGTTTTTTGTAATAACTCAAAATTATCACATTCAATCAATTGTTAAATGCCAAAGTCTTTGATCCATCCTGTATGTATGGTAGCTTTTCTGTCTGCCAACAAGAGAAACATTGCATGACTGATTGACTTCTAAACTGACATTTTTTAACATACTGTTGACTCTGTTTTGTAGCTTTGTGTTCTTATAAAGGCTGACCAAAGGAATGGAAACTGCAGTTGGCAATCCATATTATGGAGTGTTTATGCTTCAGTCTTCTCCTGAGCATTGGCAGTGGAAAACCTGCACCTGCAGAGATCTGCACAAAGCAAATCAGATTTTAGACATCTGGCATCTAAAATGAACACTGCAGTAAATTCAACATTTATACGCGTCAGTTTATTACAATAGACAAACTGCTTTTTGGACTCACAGATATGGTCTTAGAAAAGCACCACAACTAGAGCCAAATCTAGACTGTGTCTTGGGGTCGGGTCTGGTTTTAAATGTACAGTATGACTGTCTTTGTGGATGGATAAATTTGCCATACATTGCCATAAAGCCATGCGCCATTACCATTATCTTGGAACTCCCTGACTTTTTCATTTTTGCAAGAAAGTGTAAACTGTGGATTTGTGCCCATGATTGACATTAGAACAAATTATGCAGAAGATGGCAGCAAAGACTGACGAAGTGCAACTGGACGTCTTTAAAAGTCTCACTAATTATTGGCTATGTTATGTTGATGATGTATGATTTTTATAATAGATGGATGTATATAGCGCCGTTGTACATATTTTGTACATATAACGTTTTTTTCCATTTTGTACTCTGGATACTTGCAAAATGTCACCATTTTAATTTCCTGTTTCCACTCAGTGGGTATTTGCCGCAAGATCGGATTGTAATTAAAGTGCAGTTATCAACCAAAGCAAATAGTTGTTTTTGTGAGTGTGTTTGAGTGCATTTTAATAGCATTTTAGAACAATTACTATAGACCACTTTGGAAGACGTAAACAACGCTGGTCCAGAAGAACTTCCTGTTTCAGTTTTTTAACCCTGCACAGATTTGAAGAGGAATACAACAAACAGAATGTTCAGGACTGAATCAAAATGTTAAACATTTTTAAGATGTAATTATATATGTAAAAAATTATTAAAAATGAAACCGGAAATGCTGTTTAACCAGTGTTTACATTTTGCTAAGTGGTCTATACTGTGCCAATATCAGCACTATGTTGTTGTGTATAGCTGACATTTTCTTTTTTTGTCTTTTTTGCCATTATGTAAGACGTGTGACGTGAATAAAATAACATTCAATTATAGAGGCTCCTACCCTTAACGGCACTCACTTCATAATGTAAACGAAGACACAAGTTACATTTTTGTTGTGCAAATCTGACTGAATTGTTAAAAAAACAATTTGCCTAAGATTCAAACATCACTTTTTATGTGGGAGAGAATAAACATAATACTGTGTGTATTGGAGCATTTCAGGGAAAGTGAGTCAGAGGTCAGCAGAGAGTGAGAGTGCCAGACTCGTGGATATGACAAATGTGACCTTTGACCTCTCATAGACAGGGAATGGGCGGATATAATTATTGCCTTCCCGTTCCCACCCGTCCGTGAGGAAATGTAGGAAGTTGAGTCCTTTTAAAACACATAAGTGATCACAGTGGCACACAGTAAAGCAGTGACACACACCTGCTGTGTCTCAGGATACCCAGCCTTCCCCTCATTAACTCCATTGTACAGCGCATCAGCATGTAAAATGAGTCTTTTTCCTGTCAGAATCTAGGTACTCCCTAAACTCAAGACCCGTGTGTTGGAAAATATGATTGAGGGCTTCATTAAAATGTCTGAGACATATGAGTCTAACAAGAATTGTGGGTGCTTGATTGATCTATACGCCGCTAAATGAATAAACAATGAAAAACACACCATCCCATGATTATATTAATCTTTATATTAATTCTATAAACCCTTAAACGCTACACCTGCTGTTCTCACTTGAAGGAACATTTCACCAAAAAAATGAATACTCTGTCTTAATTTACTCATTTACTTTGTCTTAATTTTACCTCGAGTTGTTCCAAATCTGTATGAATTTCTTTGTTCTGATGAACACAGAAAAATATATTTTAAAGAATGCTTGTGACCAAACAGTTCTTGCACCATTGACTACCATAAAAGGAAAAACTTGCTTTATAAATGTATTTGTTCTGTTAAACAACACAATAAGATATTTTGAAGATGAAAACAAACAGTTCTGGGGCACTTTTGTCTATCATTGTAATTTTTCCTACTATGGTAGTGAATGGTGGCCAAGAACTGTTATACAGATTTGGGTGAGTAAATGATGACAGACTTTGTATTCTTGGGTGAACTGTCCCTTTAACTAAGACATTTTCCTGTGTTAAAAAGTAGTTGGGTACTCCTTGTATGTGAGGTCCGAGACTGTGTTGTTTATCTGTTTTGTGTTTATAATTGAAAAATCCTTTAAAATATTTTTTAAAAAAGTAGTTGGGTGAAATGGAACTTATTTTTCATAAACAGCCTCCAAGAGCTCAAAATGTTTGCAAGCCATGAGTTCTGTTCATTTTTTCATTCATGCGTCTATGAGGGAGTCTTCATCTCAGCTCTGTAGTGACATTTAGTGGTCGTCTGGTGTATTTGCAATCTTCGATTTTAAGTAATTACCTCACATCGGTCTAACCAAAGATACAAAAAACGTGAAGTCTCATGTGCCAATAACAATGTAAATCACCCTGGGAAGGTGGTCTAAAATCCTATTTTGTTCTGAATAAAACATGTGGTCACAAATAACTTTGCAATCTAAAACTGAATAAAAAAAAAAGAAATTTGATTTACCCTGCAGTGACTCGGTCTCCTGATTCCCACAAGATAATTATTACCACCTATCTGTAAGGGCATGAAACTTATCTATATTTTAATATGTTCTGATATCTCACCCTGCTGCAAGTACATTACCGCACATGACGAATGATATGGTGTTACAAATGCCACAAGATGTATTTCATGTCAAAAGATTTCTTTTCGAATTTTGTCATTCGAGAGCCTTTCTCAAAGTTCGCTTCTCACCATATACATGACGTCCCACATAATGCAGAATGAAAGCCAGGAGGGTTGGGTTTTCATTGTGTTGTGTGATACAGTGGCAGAAGATATGTCTGGGTTTTTGAGCTCTACAAAACTGGATTAATAAATTAATTTAATTGAATTTTTTGACTCATCATTTATTTAACTTTTATCAAAAGTCTTTTACAGTGATTTGCAGACATATCACACTTAAAAAATACAGTACAAATCAAAAGAGAGAACGAGACCTTCACTCTTAAAAATAAAGGTTCTTCGCAGCCATGATATAGAAGAACCATTTTTAGTTCCGCAAAGAACCATTCAGTCAAGGAACCATCTCTTTCTTACTTTTTTATAATCTGAAGAACATTTTATGGCCACAAAGAACCTTTTTTGAAACAGAAAGGTTCTTCAGATGTTGAAGGTTTTATATGGAACCAAAATGTTCTTCCATGACATCAAAGAACCTTTTGAAGCTCCTCTTTTTTTTTTAACGCGTGTCATTTCATTTAATTCACAAAGTAATCAGACTGCGCTCTACACATGCAGAAAATCATCCAAATAGTTAAGTTCTCATTTGGCATAATGCAAAGTTCCACATTACAAATGAATATGAAAGGCTAATCCTAATGTGTTTGGTTGTGTTCAGGTGTTGGAGAGAGATGTTACAGCACTGGTCTGTAGGATTGTCGAGCTCAGCAGGTGAGATGACACATTAGGCTGTTGAGTTCGGCCTGCAAAACAAACACATTTCAATCAATACCCAAGTACTTCTATGTAGTATTTTATGCATCAGCCAGTTCTTCACACATAAACAGAGGATTTGTGTTGTGCTGATATACAGCCATAACACATTCTTGCTTATCTATGTCAAATATTACTTTAATGTTATTTTATTTTGCAATTATTTAATAAGTCCCAGCTTCCCAACTCAAGACCGCAGCTCACATTCAATAGTTTTTGTGCTCTGTTGCAATTGGCTGACCTGTTCCGCTCTGTTCTGATGTGAGGTTCTGATTGGTCAGGATCTCTTCACAGCTTTGCAATCGCTGGAAGGACTCAAAGTTCACAGATGCATCATCTTCAGACAGGCCGTGTGCTACCTGTCCATCACCGGGCCGACATACCTCAAAACGCACCCACTGATAACTAATCCAGATAGACAATGAGACAGTGTCAGTCACATGGAGATTTCCATTAATCATGAACAAACTAATTACGGCTTGTAGCTTTTTAAAACATATTAAAGAACGCAACAAAACAACTGTCAGTCTAACATCTTAATCGGATTTTATTCTGGCACCCGGAATAAAAACAACTGCTACTGACTTGCTGCACTTGCGTGCTCCAGGACAGCTCTGGATCAGGTTCTGAATGGTGGGGTGAGAGAAACCAAAAAAGTCTGCTCCAGATGGAACAATGTTGGTTAAGGGTTTGCCTCTAAATGACAAAAAAAAAACCATGTGATGCGATTAGAACTTTTGTCGATATACCTTCGTAAAACTCTTACATTCTGGGTAATTCTACAGGACTTTACCTTCGAGAAACAATAGCTTTCAGCAGGTTTGCGTGGCAGGTTTGGGCTGATGACGCCACTATTGCATTCTGTGGGTCATCCTCTGGAGCAATCTCAAACTGTACATAACAAACATGAGATTTGATTCGGTTGACTTCATACAGCAAGTACAGACTAATCTTTGACCACACTTAAATCTCAGTCATGTAATTGATAGATGCTTGTAAACATGCATGTGTGTACCTGTGGTCCTTGGCTGCCATCTTTGATTTGGCAGGTGTAGAGGCACTTCTGATCAGGGTTCTTCAAGCTTGCGAAAACTCTGGTGCTACAGAAGCCCACAGGATAGATAGCAGTCTCATCGTGAAACAGAGCCCTGTCTGTGATGATCTGCCGTAAACAACAAAAACGTTTTCACTCAAGTTGGAACATGCTATCATTACACACTCAATTACTTCTCACATACACCACAGTACGAGGCATGCTATAATTAGATTTCTACAAAATACCAATACACACAAAATGCATAAAGACAAAATATCAAATGAACAGTTTGGTTCCCAAATGAGATAACTCCGTTTTGATTTTTTTTTATTTAGCGGCATCGAGTGGTGAGGTTGTGAATTGCAACCAACGGCACACTCCACCACTTCCCCTCTCTATTTCAAAGCACTATGGTGGCTGACACAGGACTTCGATGTCATCACGTTTTCACTTCTTTGCCAAAGGAGATAAGTATTTATGAAACGCGTTCCATGTATGGGGACCTGCGGTGTATGTAGATAGAAATAGCTCATTCTAAGGTAATAAAAACATACCACTTCATGATGTAAGATCTTTATACACCTTTGAAGACATAGTTATGTATATTATATTGCATTTCTGTCACTAGATCCTGCTAAATATTACACACAGCACCTTTAAGTAAAACAGATGGCCACATATGCCCTGGACTACACCATAGGTTTTCACAATAAGACTGAGATGATTATCTGACCTCCCCTAGGCTGTAAACTGTGAGTCCACCGAGCACAATGGGAAAGACAGGCCTGCCGGAGGAGTCCAGCAAGATGGGCTGAACAAGTTTGCGAACTCCTCCCTCAACGACCTTTCTCTTCTTACAAATCTTCTTCATAACTGAGAGGAAACAAGCAAATACACAAAGTAACTGCTGAATCTGGCTATTACAATTATATGGAAACAGCTAATGCAGAATACACTATGATGAGATTGTGTTGTTTCAAACACTCACGTTCTTCCCTTCCTCTCTCTTTTCGTTCTTTTTTGGGTTTCTTTAAAAGATCTTCAGGTCCCGAAAGCCCAGATGCCTGGCTGTGACTCCCTGAGAGAACAGCGCCCCCTGGTGTGCTGGAACTTAAAGTTACTGTTGCATGTGTACTGCAGCTGGGTGTCGGGACTGACTCACCTTCACCCAGTGACTGATATTGTAACAAAGATTTTAGAAGGAACCTAAAGGAAGAAAGTGAATGAGTTATAGGTTTTGTGTAACTACAATTCTTTTCACGCAAAAACAAAAATTCTGTCAACAATTAGTCACCCTCTTGTCATTTCAAACCCGTTTGACTTTCTTCTGCAAAACACAAAAAATCTTATTCTGAAAAATATTGGTAACCAAAAACGGTCTGTCCCCATTCACTTCTATTGTATGGACACAAAACCAAGGCAAGTCAATGGGGACCAACGGTTTTCGGTTACCAACATTATTCAAAATATCTTTGTTTGTGTTCTGCAGAAGAAAGAAAGTCATACAGGTTTGAAATGACATGAGGGCGAGTAAATTATGACAGAATTTTGATGTTTGGGTGAACTATCACTTTTACTTATTTTTGTTCACTAGTTTAGTGGAAAAGCTGTTTTAATGTAATATAAGTTATTATAAACAATGTATTAACATTTAAATGGTTACGTTTTTGATTTACAAATGTGCTCTCATCATTTATGTATGAAGTATTACAAAACTATCGAACTGGACTGAGCAGCTCCTGTGAATTTCACTGGGATAAATTTAACCAACCTCCTTTCCTCTTTTGCTCGGACAAACTTCTCTTCTAGGTGAGCAATTTCATCATATAGTGCCGCATTCTCCTGAGTAAAAAAAGCACCAATACAGTATATCCATGGTAAAATGGTATAAATATGCATGTCAAAGTTTGCACAAGGCAAAAAATACCTACAAAAATCATGGCACGGGCAGCCTGGCGCAGACGGTTGTTTTTCAGTCTGTACTTCTCATTTTGGTTCTTGCGAGGAGCTTTTCTGACCTTGGGTCTTGGCTCAGGGTGACTCGTTGGGGATGGTACGGGACCCAGGGATGAGCCAGAGCCTGAACTTGAGAAGGTCGACTGGGCAGAGAATGACTGCAATGCCTGCTGTCTTTCTTCATCGGTCTGTATTCACAAGTTACAAATAATCAAAATGTTTAACAGAAGAATACAGTGGTAACTCTTTGCAATAAAGTTGTATCAGCTAACTGTATAAGCTATCATGAACTAACAACGAACAATATTTATTCAGCATTTATTCATCGGAGTTACTAATACATTATTAAAATCAAACATTGTAACTGTTAACATTAGCACCATGAAACCTAAACCATAAATAACTGTACTGACATGAACTAACATTAACTAAGGATTAATACATGCTGAAAACTATATTGCTCATTGTTCGTTTCTGTTAGTTAATGCACATTCTACTGTTAACAAATACAACCTTATAGTAAAATATGACCAAATTACATAAAAATAAGAATATAGGGTTATGCAATATAAAGGTGAAGTGTGTCATTTTGTTAAAATACTTTCTCCCATCACAGTTTAATGTGCAAGACTATGAGTGACCATTTCTGATGAGCTAATAACATGGTTCGGTGTATTTGAGTACTGTATAACTTGACCACATCTGTCTCAACCATATGGTAGGAGCTTGAACTTGGAACACTTTTAAAGCAGGTTTTGGCGAAAGATGAGCATGACAAAGCTGTAGTGTATTAGGTTAAAAAGCGATGTTATGCTGCCAAACACTTATAGTTTACTTAGATCAGATGATTTTCAGAAAACCATTTTCATTGTATTTGGCAACACAGGTGGTTAAAAATGCCACACTTCAGCTTTAAAGCTGACCACAAACAATTACAAATAACTAGACCATAACTTCAAAGACAGTGGCTGTTTTGATCTCGACTTCAAATACAAAAAGCAAACTAAAAATGGACTGACAAATCTTAACAACGAACAATATTTTAAAAAGATGAGTAAGGTTGCTGGGGCAGAAAATCTCCGGTAATTTTTCAGAAACTTTCAATGGCAAGCTGGGAATTTTGGAAATATTCCAAGTTGGTAAATGAATGGAAAAACAGTGATTGGGGGATGACAAGGGTAGAGATGCAACTGCAAATGCAACTTTTCCTGTTTTTCTAACTACACTGCCCTTTCCTTTCATAGGCTAACCTGCAATTTTGCACATTTCCAGTTTATCTTTCATTAATTCCCATGGAAAGTTTCCAACTTGGAAAATTACCAGAAATTTTGCTACCCCCAAAAATGATTCATAAAAACAATACAATGTGAACACTTTACCTAGTAAATAAGACTCTTATGAACAACGTAATATATATAGTTTAATGTAAAGTGAAATTCAATCTCACACACTGACAGCTGTCTCTAGATTCACCCAACCCTTATTTAGCGCAATCTGAGTATTTATCACAGGAACTTACCAACAGGGCAAAAACTCCATTTCTGCTCTCAATCCTCTTGAAGCGTCGACTCCCTTTCTGTGTCTGTAACACAGCGTGACACTAAAGCTTCATTCTGAAACCTACGTTCAGCAGAAAGGTCTCCATGTGAGTGTTAACTCATCAATAGTCTACTCTGACCTTGCCGTTCTTTCCCACATTTGTCACTATAAACCATCAGAGAATGTAATACAAATAAAATCATGCACACCAAAATGAGCACTGCATGGAAAACATGTGGTAAATGATAGACAGATCACAGACATCAAGTGACACTGAATCTCACCTCTCGATACATGACCGCCTCAAGGCTTGATTTTGCACTAGGAATGGTGAAAAGAAAACAAATTACAAACCTAAATACGTTTTTGTACCGTGTCCTCCGTTTTGAAGTTACAGAAACTAAGAAGCTGGAAATCATTTTTCAAATGGTTTCTGTACTTTGACTGCACCAGTCCTCGATCAATGATCCGCTGTTTGATCTCCTTGATGTGCATGGGGCGTCCAGCCTCTTCCAGAACAATCTAAACACCATCAGAGAGACCAATACATCTAAACAACCTGTCATGCAACGAGTTACATGAAGACAAAACTTATGTGAAATAAACACAGCACTTTGTAAATGTTTACCTGAGCAGCATCAAGCCAGGTGAGGTTGGGTTTGTCTGTAACTTCACTGGAGGTTTCACTGAAAACATCAAAACAACATTACGTGACCACATTCTGCAAGTCTTTCCACACTGATAATATCTGTTGGTATTATGTTTATATTATAGTATTAATATAGTTTACATAAAAATAGCAAAGAAACAGAAGTTTAAATGTTGAGTTTTTAAGGCCATATAATGGCAGGTAAAGCCATGGATGGTGCCTCGTGAATGTAACCACGAAGTTAATAAAATACTTTGCACACCATGTACTATAAATACTATGATATATTTTTTAAGCATCAAGAAAAATAATCTGTTAGAGACTATACACAGTGAAAACATTAACATCAGATGTTTAACGTATTTATCTACAATTGCATTTACGTCGTGCTCAGAACTAACTTACACGTCAAAGAAACATGATCATGACAAATTATTTAAGATTCTATTTGTTTTGAATCAATAAAAAGCTAAAATAAGTTGAAGTTGTCTGGCAGAACAGACATCACCCGCATGAACTCACGCATCTAGACTCTCAGTCGTTCCAGACAGGCTCGTCATATTATCCAGAGCTGGAAACAAAGAATAATTGCCTTGCCCATCCGCCTCCATTTCTGACTCAAAGTTCAGCGACTCCATCTCTGTCTAGTGTGGGTGCAGATGTTTTAAACACGCAATTTTACTCCACACGACTCGCCATGCTAAGCTAAAATAAACAAGATGCCGGAAAGACAAGATGCCAGATGGCTTATATTCAGCGATGCTCAACACAGACGGTGTATTCCAACTTTGTGGGTCAAAATCGAAAAAGAAGAAACTGTACACGTGTTATGGATGACAAGTGAGATTTTAGCGTTTGCCTCCAGACTTCTTGGGAACCTCTGATGGGAATGGTGAACGTTTCCGCGGAAGCATTTTAGAAAACACACAGATGGTCTAGCTAGTTTTAATGCCATCTAGCGGATGTATTATGGTTTACATAAAATGTGAAAAGAAACGCAAAGTTTATATACATGTAGTTTATTTTTTTCCATTGCTCTTAATGTTCTTCACACTCTCTGCACTGTAGTACGTAGCAGTATAAATTCTGGTAGTTCAAAAAATGTACCCAGGCCAAGCTGTCATTTGGGAAGATACTTCAAAAGGGTCCTAATATGTACTATTTAGGTAGAGATAAGTGACAGTTTAGGGTTAATCTTCATTTCATTTTTTTCTGACAGTGTGGATGACGTCTGTGTGTCTGGTCAAACTGAGTCATTCTCAGAAGTATCCAGAAAAACTGAGAAGTTCATAATGTAGACACATTTTTGTTTAATGTCTACATTTCTGTAAGCAGCTGGCTACATTAGGGAATCATCATAATGATTATTGTTTATGACTACAGATAATTCCTGTGGTGGTGTTTGGTCTAGACTGGCCGATTGAAAGAAACAATCTGGGAAAATGTCCCGAGAAAGGTGATTTTCTACCTTGACAGTGTGCATGTTAATCTCACCAAGGGAATCATAAATCACAATTTACAGTCAACGTGTTATACATACACATAATTATTCCTAATAGCTTTATTTACTTGTATGTCAGAGCAAAACACATTATCTGTTTTCTTTTTTATTTATTGTTGGATTTTGTTAACAATTGCTCAGATTTGTTGCTCCTCAGTGTAGCAAAGGAGGAGGAACTCTGACTTTACGCTCCACTTCTTTGCAGTATTTCTCTGAGAGCCCAGCTGCCCTGTGATCAAAAGTGGAAAAAAAAACATTATTCAAATGATTGGTGAGAGAGACAAGTTATGAATTCCCAATGTATGATTAAACGTTTATATGTTGTGGAAAAAATTGCCCAATAAATATAAAATAAAACTATACACAACCTCCAATTCTACTGTAACATACAGTATTTGGACATTTATGACATACTGTGAAAATACTGTACTGTATCATCGTTACATTATATAATAATTTCAATTATTTTAAATAAAAAACAAACAGTTAAACTGTTAACTTTAAAATGTAAATTTATTGATAAAAAATACCAAAAATATTTGTTTACTTTCTGGTTGTCAAACTTAGTGGAAAATGTCCATAATGTAAAAAAAAACATTTGGGCAAGTGGTCATGACTTGTTAAACAAATTGCTAAGAAATTGTATATTTATAATTTGTATAGGCCAGTTCATATTTTTTAAAATATCCTGTCTTTTTTTAATTTTTCTGGACATACTTAAGTTCCCTCAGCTTCTTTTCTTTAATCTCATCTAGCCGTGTCCTGCGATTACGCGCCTCCTCCTCCAGCCGCTCTCCCTCGCGGAACATCTCTCTCCGTTGACCTATGGCCTGCAGCTCTCTTTCCCGAATCTGCTGCCTCACGGCGTTGGCATGCCTGTGAATCCGCTGATGTTTCTGCTGTTCTTTTTCATGATCTTTCTCAATAAGCTCCTGCTGGGCTCTAAAAAAAGGAGGAATGCTTGACATGACATTTGTCCTACTTTCCTGCATGTTCATAATAAAAATGTATATCCGGAAAACCAAAACTTCCTGTGTGGGCTGGAAAGATTTCGACTGAATTCTCTGATGTGGTTTTTGATTTCTTTTTGGCAGGGAAGCTAGACCCACATGTGAACAATAATGCAACAATAGCGCAGGTGAGCAACTGAGCCTTAGTTACAACAACAAAAGATGAACCTCTACACTTTACTAACGTTTATAGAAACCCAACAGACACGTGCGTGTGGTGGTGATGCTTTTACCTCAGGACCCTCTCAAACTCTGCTCTCTCCCGGGCAGCCTCAATGGACAGCAAGTGTTCTTTATGAGTCACCTGCTCCAAACGTGCAACCTTCAGCCTCTCTTCCTCTTCCTGCATTCTTTTCATCTCCTCTTTCTCCTTTTTTCTCCATTCTCTTGCAGCTGCTTCCTGGTTCCTCCTTGCTCGAATCTCATCCTCAAAGTTCAGAGAAAAACATATTTAAATGGCCTGAAAAAGTCACTGCCTTAAATACAATAATTAAGGTCTTAAATGCATCAGTTGTTTAATGTTTTACCTATAGGACCACTGACGACTTTAAAGCATTTACCTGCTCAGCCTTGTGGTCTCTGTTTCTTTCCTGTAGAGCTCTCAGTCGTGCCACCTCCTTCTCTTTTTCTTTCTTTATTCGTATCTGCTCGGCTTCATACTCAGCTGCTTGTTCCTAAGATTTATGTGCATCAAACACATCTATGAGAGCAGCTGCAGATGGGAGTTATCTATACCCAAAGTACATTTAGGCATGCACAGGATGCATTATGAGTCATTGTGAATTATGAATTATAACTGTTTTCCTTTGCTGTTTTTCCACTTTCCCGCTGTAACACCCACATACAATTACAGTAAAACAGGTTCTATAACGTTACTATGTCATCATATTCACTTATCAAATGAATAGCAATGTTACTCATGATAGCTGCATAGACTGTGACGGTTGGACTGTAATCAGTATTTTACATTTCTAACATTATAGGATGTTGGTGCTGCCGAACAAGCATGGCCATGTATGGTGAACTTTCCATGTACTACTTTAATTTTAGTTAAATATCAACTTTTGCTCCTGGTGTTGAGCTATATCGAATCTACTTCTTCCTCATTACGTAACTGTGACCCGAACCAAAAGGGCATCACTGATCTGAAGTTGAATTAGACATTTTTGTATGGATTGTAGTTGGAGGAGTTTTCAAAGTAGAAGTAAAGTTGGGCTAAAAGGCTGCAAATCCCACCACACTTTTTGTACAATCCTTCGCAGACGTTAGACTTTTCTCACCAGTTTCTTTTTGGTATACTCTGCGGCTCGCAAATCTGCTAATCTCTCCTCTTCCTTCTTTTGCTCTTTAGTAACAAGATTTCCTTCATTTATCTTCTGAATCTCCTGTAGTAGTTTCCTCTGGTCCTCTTTCTTTCTTTCAATGGCCTGTGATGACATCAAAGACAGACACCTTCAAACACTTGTGACTCACAAAACCAGTCACAGAAGATATAAAACCACATTTGACAGCATGCATATACCTTGAGCTCCTCCATCTGCATCCGTTCCACGTTCTCTAGCATATGCTGACCTTCCTGCTCCTTCACCTCCTCCTGTAGCATTTTTTCCTCCAGACGCTTTTGCATCTGGTCTACGATGCACAGCTTACCCCTTTGATAAACTTATCCATCAAACACAGAGCTCATTCATGGACATACACTACAGAGCCACATAGAAAACCTAACGTAAGCATCCTTACTGAATCCTCTGCTGTCTGCGTAGATCTTCGATTTCCTCCTGAGTTTCAAGGGCCCGGAGCCGTTCCACCTCCATCATGGCATCCAGTCTCTTCTCCTCGTCAACCCACTGCGAGACGTTCTGCTGCTTCTCCTGAATCTGAGCATCCCGCACGACCTGGCACTGCACCTGCCGGATCAACTGCAGCAATACAAGGACTATTATACATGGACTATTATTGAGTGAAGGTAGTAAAAAAAATTGAAAGAGAAAGTAAATGGTTAAATATTTATATAAATAAACTTGATATAAACTTAATAAACTGATATGATCTAATTTAATAATGCATTCAATATACCTCACTGAGCTTCTTGACTTCATCCTCTTGCTCCATTCTCAGGGAGTTGGCCCGTCCCAGCAGGTACTGGGCGCGGTCCCTCGCCTCTGCTTCCAGCTCACTTAGGTTTTGGTTCTTCTGCCGAGACAGGTCCGCTTGGCGCATCTGTGCCTTTCTCTGCTCTGCAGCATCCTGATACAGCAATGACAACTAGATAAGCATTTCCTGAAGGAAATATGACTTACTGCATTATATTTGTAATGAGTGCAGCTAATAATACTAATTAGGTTTTTTTTGTTTTGTTTAGAGTTAACATCATGTGTGACAGCCAAAATTGTGTTGCCAAGCTGCTTGCATAACACCAAAGGCCTTTACTGATTTTATTGGTATTTCCTTCTGTACACACTTTGCCCGCTTTCCAAAAAAGCTAAAAAACTGAAATGGCTCTGTTAAAATGAGGTCACTGTGTAAGCTCAGTAAGAAGAAAGTTACAGAACACTTAATTTATTCATAACTTCTTTCACCTGGGGACACACAAAATACAGTACTGTATTCCACAACTGAATTCAGTTACCTCACTTACAGTAATCACTGACTAGGCCAACTTCTAGTTTGAGACATTTCAGACAGAAGCACAAACTGGCATCAGTCGCAAATATTACCCGTGTTTGTATGACTGGCAAGGACTCATTCGGTTACAGACTACAACCTTTAGACAGTGTTGGGGAAGCTACTTTGAAATTGTAGTTAGATAAGCTACAAGCTACTCATGAATAAAAGTAGTTAAGTTACAGCTTAGCTACCCATCTGAAAAAGTAGTTAGCTACACTACAAGTTACTATAAAAGAGTAACTAGCTTCTTTGAAACTACTTTTTTATTTTTTACAATCTCATATTAAAAAAATACAGGAGTGTAATATTTATTATAGAAAGCTGTATAGTAAATTTCCTAGATACAGTAGGGCCTACCTTTTTTTACTTTAGTAAATATTAAAATATACTACAGAATTTATTAAATTTATGAATTTACTATAGCTAGATACTACAGAATACTGTAGTATATGTTACTCGACAGCTGTAAATACTTAAATTTACTATAGTAATTACTAAAGTATACTATATTTTTATGTGATGTGATACAAATGTGTTATTGACTAATGTTTTAAATAAACAGAAAAGTTTAAAACAATGTAATACAATACCACTATCATTGTATTGCTTATTTATTATTATCATTACATAAGATTCATATTTATTACAATATAAGACGGGTGTTTCGATCTTTAAACATTTACCCACTCATGTACGTCCTTTACGATCTCTTCTCGGTGAAGCGTAAAGCCGCTATACATAGTTACTGCAGTAGATGGCGAGGCGATAATGAACCACTTCAGTTTGTGATACAGTAAGAAGAAGAAGACGTGACAGCGCTGCTCTGAAGGCAGAACGGAATGTAGCTTTTGGTCGCGCTACACCGCTACTTTCTTAAAAAAGTAATTAACTACTGGAAAAGCTACACTGTTTTAAAAGTAGTTGAGCTACCACCAAGCTACTGAAAAATGTAGTTAAGTTAGTAGCGTCGCTAGTTAGCTACTCCCCAACATTGCCTTTAGATGCAGCACACTACACAACTATACCTGCTGACTGCAAAGACAGACTGAGCCCCACTGAAACACACTCAGTTCAACTCGGCACAACAAGTCATCATAACTAAAAAATAGTATTGGCCTGACAGCTTTTACAGGTGGATCAAGCAATTTAAATGTTGTTAAAAATTACAATTAACGCCCAAACAACCAATTTGTGAATGCTTACTAGATGTCTGTTCTGTGTGTGTGCGTGCGTGCGTGCGTGCGTGCGTGCAAGACAAAATATTGTTTTTGCACATAGTCCTGGATTTGTAAATAGGAGAAAAAACAAGTGAATCGGATCAGTTTGCACATAAAATTATCTATAACAACAAAAGACTTGTACGGTTATTATTGGGGAGAAGAGAGTGAGCAAGCAGTTGTTATTTTGAATGCAGAACAATGAAAGCAGGAGTATGTTTTTTGGTTAGGGGCTTGTTTGTTTTACATATCAGTAACGCTTTTCAGAAATTGCTTACTGCACCTAAAGGTGTGTCCCCAGGCTCAACTACAGTTGAAATGGTGAGTTTCTCACCATGGCCTCTTCACGGGCTTTGCGCTGGGCCTCTTGTACAGCCACCTTCTTATCTTCACTAGCAACATATGACTCTGCTATTATTCTCTTGAACTCAGCAGCGGAGAGAATGACAGACTGCCCTGATGGGTCCTCGCTCGGGATTCTGCTTAAAACAAATATCAGTCAGTAGCCTACAGTAGGTCATGCCATATACACTAAATTAAAAATAATTCAATAAAAAGCATTACAGATCTACAAGCTTTCTTACAATGTCTCACAGACAAACCGATGCTGACATTATCTCATATTTATTTAGTCCCTGTGAACCGGAAGTTGTGATCGTTTTTACTTCCGTATTCTGACACATTTCTGAGTGAAAAGGAATTTCAAAGGAGAAAATTAGTGGGCGTGGCTTGCGTTTTTCACTACGAATTGATTGGATGTGTAAAAACAGCTGTTGCATTGATTTTGAAATGTAACTGTTAGCAGACTGACAGTTGAAGGGGAGGAATTGCATTTTCAGATTTTAACTGAAGATTATGAGGGTACATGGATTTAAAAAAGAAAATGACCCACATTGATAAGCTATTTACTATAAACGCTGCAATATTTCATGAAAAAGTAAGAAATGTCATTTTATATTTCACTGGGACTTTAAGGCGACTTAATAAACTGCACTTAATACACTTCAGAACATCAAGACACAACTATATTCACTTTAATAAAGTTAAAAAAGCGGTTTAATACTTGCCTGAGGTCCCTGATGAGATCTTTAGTGATGATGCGCACTGTCTCTGATCTGGCCTCTTTCAAGGCAGGAGCAGAGCGAGACAGTGACCGCGACCTCGCGCTGTTACCTTCAGCTACATCCTTATTATCCGCCACATGCTGAACAAAAGCATAAAACAGCCGAATTACTTGTATTTTGCGGTATGACTTCGATATGGCATTACACTACGCGTATATGATATCTACCTGTTTGGGAGTCCCGAAGAGGCTCTCGTCCACGTGAGAGGTGAGGGCTCGTGTGCGATAGCGGCGAGAGAAAGCGCTGCTGCCAGACAGCTTCGCAGATGAGGATGCCGCACTTTGAGGCTTCAAAGACAGAGAAACAGTTCATGCTTTTTGCCCACCTTACAATGTAGGCTACGTGTGGGGGTTAAAGCGACACTTACCATTTGCAGCGTTAGTGACAAAAACTCACGAGACTTCTGTTATCAATCACCTAAAAATGAGTAAATTCAATGATTATTATTAGAAACGCCATGAAAGTAAAAAGAAATTAAGAATATCGTAAGTAATGACAACAGTCAATTACACTCTACCGGTCAAACTACAGCAGGGGTTTGTTGTTACGTTTCCATGGAGACAGTGACGCAGTAACTATGGTTACGGTCCTTTGTAAAAGTCCCTTGTTATTTCGTTTTCGTAAATATAATGTTGCTGTTAATATAATGTGGATTTATATTAGTCATAAATGAGGTCAAAAGAAAAAAAAACTTTTCCTAAGTTATTGGTGCGCTCTGGCAGATCTCTTATCCTTACTTCAAAATAACATGGTTTTGATACAAACTAATATATAAATTAATTTGATACGAACTAACAGTATATACATTATATGATAAATAACAATATACTGTTTAAATTAGTTAATGTAGTTAAAACCATGTCTATACAGATATCCTGCAGTTACAATCTTTCTACATTTTCATGTGTACACTGCTACCATATTCAACCCTTTAGACGCACATCATGTTATATTTTAGACCAGTGTAATAAAAAAAACTAAAAACACGAAACCGGAAATTCTTCTGGACCAGTGTTGACATCTTGCAAAGTGGTCTATACTGTCACTTGCTGTATTCTATTCTATTGTAGTTGAGTGCCCATAAAACCTCTTCTTTTCTTGTTTCTATTGTCAGAAGCGAGTATGAAATTATGGTTATAGGAATTTTGACAATTTTATCGGAGGCATGCCCTGGCCCTAAGTTGACTTCCGGTCTGTGTTTGATAATAATTTTTATCGTATATAAATTGTATTAAATTAAATGTAAACTCAACAGTTTTTGACTCTTTGTGGAGGGAACTTAATTTTGGGCCATAATGTTTGTGTTGTTGCCGCTAAAACGGTCTTTACACAGTATACCAGTCAAAAGTCTGGATACACCATACCATCTCTTTCGGTAGTTTTTCTTTATTTTATTTTCAACATTCTTGCCTACATTAAAACTGAAGATATCCTAGAACATGGAATTATGTTGTAAACAAAAAGTATGTTTTAGATCCAAAAAGTAGCTACATTTATCTTTGTTGACAGCTTGGCAAACTCATAACATTCTCTCAGAGGTGGGCAATTCCACCGAATCAGTGACATTTCTGTCCCCAGGCCATTATTTGTATAAAACTGCATGCATATTAACTTTAAAATACATTTTAAAGCACATTAACCTAACTGCAAATTTAAAATGTACCACTTAAATGCCACATGCCAAGAACACTGAAAAATAGCATTTGTTATGTGTCCCCACTATCATTATACCACCATGAAATATAAAGGTTAAATCCCCCAAAAATCTTATTTGTTTTTGCAATTTTTGTGTAATTCCATATTCCTTCTATGCTTAAATTTTTTCATAAAAAATGTATAGTATTTTAGATATATTACACATACAGTAGTCTTGTCCCCACGTTTTCACTCAGTACTGTTACCCCAACACATCCTCACCTCTGAAAACCATACAATGTACCACAAGACATTTTGAGCAGAAAGTGGGAGGAGCTTAGGCCTCAAGTAGGTTGGATTTTCACACGGTGATTAAGGATGGCAGGAGTTAGAGACAGTAATGAAAACACTATTAAAAATTAATAATATAGTTTACAAATAAATAGTTTTTTTTATCACAAATGCATCAAATGAATATACAATCAAATGAAAACTTAATCGAAAAGTTTTTTTTATGAGCAAAGCACGTTTTAGTCCACCGAAAGTTCAATGCAATGTGAAGTTACGGCCAGCATGGCATAATAAAAGTTTCAACAAATAAACACTCAGCAACGCAAATGTCTTTATATTGATAAAAAACAATAATTATGCCTATTCTTGTATTTTAATTACAGAAACCACAATTTCTCTAAACCACTGCCAGCACTGCAGTTTCTATTTATGTTACCAATTATTAAAATGATCATTCACTGCTGTTCTGACATTTTGTGCTACCATCAGATTGTGCTGCCCTTTCACATGAGTTAGGGTTTGGATTTGGGTTGGGGTTAGTCTTGTATTTTTTATACAAAATACAAAAACACAAAATATTCCAAGCCACCAACTGTTGTATGTGGATATTGAGATTTGTCCAGCAAGGGGCAGTAAGGCATTGTGTATGGGGGGCATTGTTAAAGACTGTGAAGAAGCGCAGTGTATGCTTTTGTGCATGTCTGAAGCTGACCATCGAGAATTATGACCTCCTCCAGGTCTTCTTTTTGTTATTATCCCAAGATACTACATCAACTGTGGATCATGAACCAATACTACAAAACACAACATTAAATAAACCAATCAAAATCCTCTGGAGGTTTGTACAGCCCAATTGCGGTTTGAGTCCTAACTCCTCTGAGCTGCAGAAAAAGACGCTGGAGCGAGCACAAATGCTATCTTTGAACATTGCCGGCTGCTATTTGTAACTATTTGTAAGTAAAAAAGTGCCGTTGTCAACTTTATCTTGTCAAAAAAGTGAGCACGGCCTAATATGCTTAATGTGCAAATTCATTAGCCCTTTAAGTGCTACTACAACTACAGCACAAATCCATATCATGGCATGTTAAGTAAAAAGGAAAGATGTCAAGTAAAGAGAAAAAAATGTATCATTCAATAGGAATTATCAAGAGAATCTTAAATTTTTTCTCAAATGCAATCGCAAAAACCAAAGCGGTACCCTGCACGTTAAAAGCACAGGGCAGCTGTACCAACGTCAACATGTGATGCTAAATAATTTCATTTATTTATATATTTACATTTTGACTGTGAATATACAAATATAGGAAGGCAAATATCAGTGAATAGCACCCTATGTTCTTTCCCAAGACACATGCACTTTTATTTATCAACCGCTAGTGTAGCAAACGTTATTTTGCAATAATTTTAAAGCAACACTTTGTAGTTTTTCGACCTTAAAATAATGTCTCTAAAATTGTTTTAGTGGCAGAACAACTCTTAAACGGAAGAATTCTACTGCTGCTGCTACCTGAACAGCCTCAAAGCAACAACAACCACACTCTGTAAGTTCTGTGTTCGGGTTGGTATACAGAGCCCCGCCCATCCCCTGCCTGCGGAAGAGTGCGATATGGTTTCCAAACAACGTTTTTTGCATTCGCCAGTTCAATCAGCTTACTAAAACAAATTCACCTGTGATGGTACCTTTTAAAATAAACTGTTGGGAATCTTACAGTACACGGCAGATGTGACGCAAGTTTTTCTGCTAATTTCAGCCCGGTGCAGTCATCATTTTCACGTCCAGCGTCACGTTGTTTAAATAGCAAATGCACTTCGGCCCATCTGTTTGCCCATAAGCGTGCTGGTCTGAAAACGAAGTCTTTAGGTGCATTGTTGTCGCATTGCTATTTTGAGGCAACTGAAAACAATTGCGCCATTGACCAACTAAAACCTGGTCAAAAGATCTGGCTTGTCCAATACATGGACTGGTCCCACGCTTTAATCTTGTGCGTTTCTACACACACAAACACACCAATTACTGTAATGCATTTTTAGAAGAAAAATAGTATAAATGTCTGCATATCAACTGAAACCTTTGGTTGCTTGAAAGATTAATTTAACAACACAGCACTTAAAACATGCAATTGTTTAAACAAAAGTACTAAAATATTTATTAGCCTACTATTATTCTATTTTGTTGTAACACAAATCTGCAAGTATTGGATAATAAATATGAAGTGGATTTCATTCACATTAGGCTCACTCATCGTGGTTTTACAGGGTATACCTTCGGATTAGAAAGACCAGAAAAACATGTAATACAGTAATGTAGTTATTTCAGACATTACAGTGTTTTGGTATATAAATGATGACCGACAAATAAAGTTTTACATGTGAATTGATAAACAATGCTGACTGTCCATTTTTTGTTGTATATTTGACTGGTAAATTACATTTTAAGGACACATACCTGCACAGTATGTGCTTTACTTCTAGAGGTGCATTAAAAAAGCAGCATTGGGCAGCCATGTCATATATTTGATTTCCACGACAAGATAGATTTTTCTGTTCAAGTTCAATCAGTATTATAAGTAGCACAACACAAATGAGTCATCATTAATAAATGAATGAGAGAACAAAATAAGAATATACACATGTGCATTAGAGTGCATGAGCGTGTCAACAGAAATCATGTAAATTGGGGTTGGCGTTTGGTCAAAAATGGACAAACCCAACACCTGGGTTATAAATTAACCTATGCTGCGGGTTGTTTCAACCCAAGATGCTGGTTTGTTCAAATAAAACCATATTCTGGGTTAATGTAACCCAACTGTTGGGTTTGTACATTTATTACCCAACCAGTGACGTGAGGTTCATGGCTAGTGAGGCACCAACTTCAGAGTCAATTTTATAAATATATGAGCCCAAAATAGCTTATTCACTCTTCAATTGGCAGCATGCACATTGATGACTGGTTACGTTTCATATCTCATCAGCATGCTTTACACACACATAGATAAATATTTGGCTAAGAAAAAGTTTATTTTCATTTATAGCGGCAGAAGCAGCTCTGCTTACCCTGACCAAATCCTCTGGCTTATCCTCTTGGGGACAAGGTTGGGAGCTATTGAAAGTGAAAGTCAGCACTTGCATTAATGGTGTACCTATAAGTTCTTCAAGAGGTTATTGAAGAACTATTGAGGATAGATGCCATTAAAAACTAGCATTAGACAAGAAAAACAGGATGAAATCTTACCACAGACATAACCAATCCAGAAACTGAAGAAACTTTCTTTTTAGGTTCTACTTGTGAGCACATACCCAGACAGTGTGTGATTCAAAGAGACATGAATGACACCTTGAGTCTGTGGGTCTGTAATGGCTGCCAGAAAAGTGGTTAAAATTGATCAGAAAAGTCGTCAGAAACACTGACCACATAAGCCACATTTATGCTCACATTTTTAAAATAAATTTACACTACACACTGAGAATTTTCTATGAATACTAGAGGGCCTTGTATCTTTTTCCTTTACAGAAACGGGAAAATCAAACATTATTCAGTCCCAACAAAAATGTTTCATGAAATGCTACTTTACACAAAATAGCAACCATGCTTCTCATAAATGTATTTAACCTTGAAGGATGCAAAAATAACAATAACAGAAATATCCAGTACAGATAAAGGTTAAATGTAGTCTTTTGATTTGTTAGTTTGATGAATTTAGTCACATATGCTTTGATATGCTCTGACTTTTTTGAATGTGAAGTGTTGAAATTTGTTTAAACAAGTTGAAAGCACTCTAAACACTGAATAGAAGGGGACTAAAAAGACAGTGAGCTGGGACTTTATTTTTTATTTGAAATGTAGGCACTTCTTTAACAAGCATGGGAGGGGGGGGGGGTTGTCCCTTTACCGCCATATTTATATTTAATTTAATTTAATTTAATTTTAAGGGGCTTATGATTCTTAATGAAACAACACTAAGTTTGCAATAATCTAAGACCAGATTTAAAAGGGGGGAGAAGTCCTAACATGCTGCCATTGAGAAATAACATAACACAGGAAGACAATAGTAAACATTTACATGTCGACATTGTCATCTTGGTGGTGGGTGTCAGATAAACCCAGAGGAAATAGTAAAGACTCACACATCTTGGCAGATCAAAGTCAAGGCTGTATATGCAGGTTTAAAAAAAACAAAAATGATTGGGGCAGAATTCTTTTGTGACTCATTGAGAGAAAGTACAGCTCATTTAACATATACCAACTTTTTGAGCCACTTTGACCGTTAAGGTAAAGGTAATGGCACTTTGCCCTAAAGTATTACGATGTGCTTTTATTGTATTTTCTTGATAACAACTACACTATAGACAAATATCATTTTATAATAAAAATGCCCTTATTTATTCAGTTTGAAATATTGTGTTTAAAAAAACTAAAACACTGCTACAGAAAACAAACATTCATGTGTGAGTCAACTTTGGTTCACTCTTTGGCTTTGCATCCAAGACTTTCTCTACCTCTTACAGGTAGACCATGCAGTTGGGGGATAAGATGGAAAGTGGTTTGCAGGGTGGGCAACCCTATGATATTTTGCTATGTTACATAAACTTGTGAGCTGAAGGACCTTAGGTCTGAGATCACAATCAATATTTACTTCACAAGCATGCTTACATTTTTAAACAAACAAGCCCAGTCATTTACTGAATCTATTTGCCCTCGAGTATGCCTTATTTATAGAAGGGATTATCTAGCCAAAATCATCAACATACGCACGCATGTGCAGATGGGATTCACACTAAAAAAGGAAATTTGAAAAACTATGTTCAGTTTCAACACACAAACATTTTATTTAAGAACAAATATGATATGATATGCAATACAATAAATGGCAAAAAATTTGCCATGTCCAAGGCAACATGCTTTTGCATAATTCCATGTCTAAAATCTTATACAGGTACAAGTGGTATAAAGCATTTGTGGTCACACACGTAATATTGCAATTGTGTGATAAGCTTATCTTTAAAAGAGTATATAGGTAGAACAAGGGCATAGATAATATATGTTTGGCAAAAATTAGTCAATTTCTTGAATGAAAAAATGCAAAAAGCTTATTGTTTAAATACTGTGGATGCATAATTAAATTAGCTTTATATGGCCTGTGATAAAGCAAATTTAACACAAAGATTTACTCAAAATGATCACATGATGTTGAAAGCACCTTTGAATTTTAAAATATAAAGGGTTATGAAACCATTCTAAATCTGAACAAGGACAGTAAACTGGACCTGAGACTGATAAAATATCATATTACAGTACATGATGATAATTCTTGTTACGTCATGCAGTACATTTTGCAATATACAAAATGATACAGCACAGTTACATTAAATTTAAAAACATATTCTAGAACTGGATAAAAATAGCTGAATCTACCTGAAAGAAAAATCAAAAGTGACGTATCTTTAATATCTCAGCTGTTACCCTAGACAGCAATGAGATTTAAATAAAAAAAAACTTCCTGTGCCTTGCACTCGTGAAAATAAAGGTGCCAAAAAGGTTCTATTCAGTAATGCCACATTAGAAGTGCCACAGAACCTTCTCAAAGTCTGTGGATTCTTTCACATTATTTTTTGTTTCAAATAGCTTTTAGTGCAACAAAACAAAAACAGATTATGAATGATAAATGTTGTTTTTCGAACAACAGCCCGACACAAACCTCTTAAGAACCTTTATTTTTAAGTGTGTATATGTGGGAGACTCCGACTAGAGTTTTAGAAGAGATCTCAACAGTGCAATAGAAATCGTGGCCACACTCTTAAAAATAAAGGCACAACAAAAGGTTATTCAAAGCAATGCCATAGAAGTTCCATTTTTGGTTCTCAAATAAACCATTTAGGACAAGGTTCTTAAAAGAGTTTGTTTCATACCTTTTCATGGTCTTAAGAACCCTCTAACACTTTAGCAAGTACCTTTTGTTGTTTTTGGAACCATTGTGCCAAAAAGAGTTCTATGGCATTATGTAACACCTTTATTTTTAGGAGTGCAAATTTGCCAAGACACTTAAGTGTGTAAATCTTGCATATCTTTTGATATCGAAGATTTCAATATACATTCAAACAAATACAAAATAAATCAAATGTATACAACACCACATTATATTAGCTGTGCAATCTAAGTTTGTGATTTCATATTCTTAATATACTCTATGTCAACAGTTGTTTGTCCCAAGCAATTTTAGGAGAAACACACACGACAACGTTTAAGTGTTTAAATGAAACATAACTGAGAACTCAAATATCATAGAGAGCAAGCTCTGAGCAATATTTATTTTATCCCCTGAATTTTCTCTCAGATTTGCCTTTCGCACGTGTTCACATTTTAAAAGTAGCTTAAACTTAGACTTAAACATTTCTAAAGGAAAAATATGGTTTAATTCAGTCAGTCCAAATGAGATCAATCCATTTTATGGGATAAAATAAACATTACTGTATGTAGTAGGTCATCTGAACTAAATATAATATACTATGCTGTAAGACATAATGCTATATACAGCATGAATTTGCTAGACATCACAAATTGTTTCATTGACCTTGTTACATAAAGTAAAAAACATGTGAATGTCAGAGGCTTGACCAATAGGAAGAGAGAGAGGCTTAAACCCATTGCCGTTTGTCTCCCAGAGGTAGGTTTTGCCAATCTCTAGGACGGGAGAGCTGCAGTGATCCAGTGACACCAGATGCAAAGATTTACAGTGATGCAGACTGACCTCCCTCACAACTCTAAGCCAGATGGTACGATTGACAAGATTTTGAAGCGCGACACTTTCCACCTTTCCAAAGACCACTAGAAACAAGCATACATACACAGGCATTAGTATTTAATGCATTTGCCATTAAAAACTTGGTATTCAGAATTACATGCGGCCCCACATTAAATCCAAATAAAGGTCATCACCTGGGCAATTCCGTGAAAATGTCAACCTTACCATGAAAAAATAAAGTTTTTACCAACAGTTTTTACTTTGGTAACAGCACAGATATTAACATTTGGTGGTTCAAATACCCATATGAGATCTCTCTTCAAATTTGTAAAGCATTTGTTTTATTTTTAGTGCATGATTTTTCATAGTCAGGTAAGTGCCATTTTCAGGATTGTCACATCCATAACTGTCATGGCTCTGCTTCATTTAGTCATGTTTTTCTTGGTCCTGTAGCAGAGTCATGACAAAGTCTTTGGTTATGTGTGGAGAGAAACATATTATTGTCCTTTTGACAATAATATGCGTTCTCTCCAGTGTCTCGTCATTGGCCCCGCTCCTCTTGTTTCCTTGTTATCTTTCCCTGAGTGTTTCATTACCCACACCTGTCCTGTGTCGTTATCCCTCGTTTGTCTTGCCTATATATACCCTCTTGTTTCTTTGTCCTGTGCTTGTGGATTGTACTGTGTATTGTATTCTTGCCTGTTGTCTTGATTCCGTGCCTAGTGCTGTGTGTTCCTGTTCCGTGAGTTTAGTGTCTGTTAGTTTATTGTAGTTTTTCCAGTGTGGTCCTTAGTCTTTGTATTTTAGGTTAGTGAGTTTATGTGCCTGTTTTGTTCCTCCGTTTATTATCATGTTTTGTTCCCCACTGTGGGTTTTTGTTTTGCGTGTTTTGTGTAAAATAAATATTTCTTGTTAACCCCTTACTGTCTGCCTGCATTTGGGTTCTTCCACTCAGCGTTCGTGACAGAATCCACAAGCCATTTCAGAACCCAGCGGGCAGCAAGATGGACGGCACGGCGTCGTCCTCACGGTCCGCTCAAGCCTGCTTGCTACTAGGTTTCCGCCAGGGGAACTACGGGAATCGGGAGTTCGCCGGGGCATTCTCGGCTGGGTTCTACGAGGCAGAGTTGAAGACGATCTTCAACTGCTGTCTCACTCAGCGCCTCACCCCATCTGAGAAGAGGCTGCTGGGTCCCCTAGGGTTCGCGGCAATGGTCAGGTTCGTGGCCAACCGGGACGATCCCGGGGGTGGGGTTCCACGTGGGACTTCCACTTTGCGGTCGATCACACCGGAGGGCCTCGACCTGACTGCCGCTGCCCGGGGGGACTCGGTACCCTCCGGCTTGAGCTCCACGGTCCCCGTTCACTCTGGTGGCGCCGGTAGCGAGCGGGGGGGGGGAGGGGATCCGGGGATGACGTCAGCTGATTCCTCCGCTGCGGAACTCCCTCCGGTCCCTACGGATTCGCCAAGGTCGGCGATGGATCCGGTGGTGCGGAGAAGGAGGGAGAGGCATAGCGGAGGAGCATCCACGCCGGTGCGGCCGGCGTCCAGTCCGGTGCGGCCGGCGTCCAGTCCGGCCGGCGTCCTGTCCGGTGGTGCTGCCGGCGTCCTGTCCGGTGGTGCTGCCGATGTCCTGTCCGGTGGTGCTGCCGATGTCCTGTCCGGTGGTGCTGCCGATGTCCTGTCCGGTGGTGCTGCCGATGTCCTGTCCGGTGGTGCTGCCGAGTCCTGTCCGGTGGTGCTGCAGACGTGGCCTGCCGTGTCCGGTGCTGCCGACGTCCTATCCAGTGTCCAGTCCGGTGCAGCCGCGTCAAGCCCTGTCGAGGCGCCCTTCCAGCCGGCGTCAAGCCCTGTCGAGGCGCCCTTCCAGCCGGCGTCAAGCCCTGTCCAGCCGCCCTTCCAGCCGGCGTCAAACCCTGCCAGCCGCCCTTCCAGCCGGCGTCAAGCCCTGTCCAGCCGCCTTCCAGCCGGCGTCAAGCCCTGTTCAGCCGCCCTTCCAGCTGGCGTCAAGCCCTGTCCAGCCGGTCCCTAGTCCGGCAGCCAACGCGGCCCGGGAGACCCCAGGGTCACAGGCTGTCCCCCCAGGACTCTCCCTAAGTCCCCTAGGACTACGCGCCCTTGAAGCGCAGCCGGGACTGGGACTTCTCCCTACCCCCATGGACTGCCCCCTATGGGCCTGTTGGCCCCTCCCCCCCCTCCCATGTTTGTATTTTTGATGTCCCACCCAAGTCCTGTTGTTGTCTTGTCATGTTTGCCCTTGATTTTGTTTTCTTTGTTTTGCCTTGTCCTGTCTGTCTCCCAGTCTGTCTTGTCTCGTCCGTCTACCCCTTGGTGAGCACCTGGAGGTGCTCATTAAAGGGGGGGGGCTTCTGTCATGGCTCTGCTTCATTTAGTCATGTTTTTCTTGGTCCTGTAGCAGAGTCATGACAAAGCCTTTGGTTATGTGTGGAGAGAAACATATTATTGTCCTTTTGACAATAATATGCGTTCTCTCCAGTGTCTTGTCATTGGCCCCGCTCCTCTCGTTTCCTTGTTATCTTTCCCTGAGTGTTTCATTACCCACACCTGCCCTGTGTCATTATCCCTCGTTTGTCTTGCCTATATACTGTATACCCTCTTGTTTCTTTGTCCTGTGCTTGTGGATTGTACCGTGTATTGTATTCATGCCTGTTGTCTTGATTCCGTGCCTAGTGCTGTGTGTTCCTGTTCCGTGAGTTTAGTGTTTGTTAGTTTATTGTAGTTTTTCCAGTGTGGTCCTTAGTCTTTGTATTTTAGGTTAGTGAGTTTATGTGCCTGTTTTGTTCCCCACTGTGGGTTTTTGTTCTGCATGTTTTGTGTAAAATAAATATTTCTTGTTAACCCCTTACTGTCTGCCTGCATTTGGGTTCTTCCACTCAGCGTTCGTGACACATAACCCTACATATTCCTCATAAATGGACACATGAAAATTAAAATAAAATAACTTTTATGTTCTATAAAGGGGCATCCCTTCTCCATTCATTGGGTATTATTGCTTCAGGATTGTGCATTTTATTTCACAGAAATCCTACAAAGTTTATCGTCTCCCAAAAAACACATCCTTTTTTTGTCACATCCATAACGCATGTTTATTTCCCTTTTTTAAAATAGAAAATTTGTTCATAGACTGACATTTTTATGTTTAGACTATCAACAAGGGTTTAGTAAAATATAAACGGATGGTTCAATATATTTGTAACAAATTCATTCTCTGAGCATTTTTATGTCACGTCCATAACGTTGGAATTGCCCACCTGTTTTATTGCACATGATGGGGATCAGGTCGGTTAGCGGCTTAAGTGTGTACTCTGCAGGGGAGCCTTTCTTTGGTGTTGGTGTTAGATCTCCAGCGCAGCAGCCCCATAGGGACTTGTTGTAATACTGATGCCCACAGCAATGGTGATCTGTTTTATTTTCATAACGCATGGCATGACTTGAGGATGAACAGCAAGTTTGATCCTTCCCCACGGGGAGCTTTCCACAGCACTCGGCTTTCCTACCAACGTTGGATATGTTGGACACATTTGAGCCACAAGTCATGATGGTCTGGTTTTCCATATATATAAAACCTCCCACACACTGTGAGTTTTCAGGTAAATTGTCATAAAGGATCCCATTACAGCACAGCACCTTCTCAGAAATGTCGTAGGCTTTTGCACCACAGCACTAAAAGACAAAAATATAGATTTTCGATACATACAGGACACGTAAGCTTTTTATATACTGTATACAGTGCTGTAAACAATTACATTTTCCAGCAAGGTTTTTTTTCATGGACAGTGTCTATTCATTCATAATCCAAGAATGAATGTTCTTTTCTGCAGTGACAGAGGAGTCGATACTGCAGTGTACAAATATCGACAACAAAAAACACGTAACAAATTAACTGAATGCTCAAAACACTTTCAGCCTGAACTGAAATCTCCTTCCTGCACTGCTTTTTTTCTTTACACTATAAACCTTTGTGTTTTCTGACCTTTTACACTAAACAAAACTTTTGTTGAGAACTGTTGATTTGTAGCTATCGATTTTATAAGATAAGGTATAGGGAATGTCTATAATTACTGTACATGGCAGCAATGGCTTAGATTTAGTTCCCATAGGAATTATATGGACCAATAACCAGTCTTCATTTACTTTCAGACGGTGACTTTTACTTCTTTTACTTACTACTTTAAAAATCAACAATACTGACCTTGTGCCGTGCTGATAACATATATATGTGGCCTGAGCAACACATTTGCATTAAAGGGTCGTAGAGGCGTGATCCACACTTCAGAACTAGACAGAAATGAATGAATAATATCATGAGATTAAGATGGTTGGACGTTTAACTGGATGAGCAGAACAGAGAAAAAGACAAAAATACATGTGAATAAATGAAAACCTGTGTCTGGGATGTAACACACATAGTTTGCCTGCTTGCTCAGATTCATATAAGTGTTACATATAACGTAATATCCCGCAATGAACACATAAAAACGCAATTAACTTTCCGACCACTATACAGTCTTAATTCAGACATTAAACCCGTGTCGCGATCATCAGTAGTAAAACATTATCCGCCAGAAACTGTTTGACAGGCCAACACAGTCTCACAGGAATTCATGCTTGTCACAAATTGTAATCTATTCATTCGTGTTCATGCATGGACACGAATTTTCCCCTTTTTTCATGCCAGTCAACACAACATTGTTTCGTTTCACCCAGCACGACTTTCAACGTATTTTAATATGCGGTATCTTTAATATGTATAAATATATATCAACGCAATCTGATGAGAATTCCTATTTTACAAGGTGGCTCATTCTTTTAAATCCCTATTTCCTACGATCACTGCCACTGTGACGTTAGGTTTAGGGGCGGGGTTAGGGTAGCCATTTATGGTTGCTTTGCCACCTTGTGAAACTTGCGTTTTTAGAAAAATTAGCCTTTGCGGCTGTGATTTTAGGGTTTGGAGTGAAGAAAGGTGTTGGTTAGCCGCCGCCTAAAATATGTATGACTTTTAGTTTGGGTTAGAGATATCGTTCTCTGTATCTTTATCGTTATAGTTTTGATGTGAGCACCGCTATTCCCCTAAATGAAGAAGAATTTTTTAAACTTTATTTTTTATAGTTATCATTATGATGTGAATGACCCTTTAGGAATTTGTCATTTTTATTTCAATAGTTGTGCAATGTCACTTAAAGTCACTTGAACAAAATGCCTTTAGCAATTTAATAAACACTATAAGATGTAAAAATACAAACTTTTGCCAGCACTATGACTGTTACTCTCTGGTGGAACACTTCCATTACAGCGGGATTCACTACTGTTTCTGATAACTGCTTTATTACCACAACACACATGCGTTTTCTCCAAGTATGTCGCTGTAAATGAACGAGAGAACAAAGTTATTGTAGAGCATCATTATAAAGATCAATCTTAACAAAATGTTTAAAAAAACTGGACGATAAATGTGGGAAAACCCACTTTTTCAACTTTAATTGTAATATAATTGAAACTATAAACTCCACACCCAACAGGTGACAACAAACTGCTGTTAGGCACCCAGATGCAGTTACTTTAACTGTGATGCCACCAATTTCACATTTAAAGCCATTTTAAGTGGGTAATGCTTACCTGAGCCACAGCACCTCTCACTGAAATGGGTTAGAATGAGAATACTACCATTACAGCATATCTCATTTAAAGGATTGAAGGCGTTGGATTCACAGCAGTCAGCAACCAGTTTGCTCAATCCACAAATTAGCTTACCTGAAACACATGAAATCAAATCTGATGTTCTTGAAAACCATGCACAGTTTCTGATAAAAGGCATTACTAATGGCAGTCTCTCCTACCATTGCAGCATAAACCTTCGGAGGTGTTATATGTGATGTTTCCACAAGTGTGCAGATACGCGTCGTATTCTACGGGATTTTCTCCATTGTGATCTGTACTGCTGCTGAAATAACATACTGTAAGGATAAACCATTCCTTTACCAAAACATTTTAAACAACTTATTAAAAAAACATAGTGTAGGGATACAAATCAAACCAAATATCTCTTCTCAAATTGCAAATGTTTCAAGGTTTTACAGAGGGTCAAACTGTTCCATTAAAAATAACTCATGTTAGGTCACACTCACCAGCTCTCCTTGCCAGGATAACAAAAGTCTGAGAAAGAGATAATGACAATGAGGCAAGCCAAGATAAGGCAAGTTTTTTTGATGTAGCACATTTTGGTTTAGGTCAGAAGCATGGGATCAGTGTTCTGTATGAGCTGCAGCTGTCTAGGAAGGATCTTTCTGGAAAGACTGTTGAGGAATCCTTTACAGTAATCCACCCTTTTGGGGATTAAAGCATGAACTGTTTCTTTAAATTTTGGCTTAAGGCCCAGAACACTCCAGGCCGATGCTGACGAAATAGTGGTTACGAATGCATAATGATTTGATTCCCTGATGACCTGTGCCGCTGATTCAGAATGCTGAATCGTCAAAAAAAGGTGACGGGACCAACATCAATCGACGGTGTGGAAAACACGAGAACAAACCAAGTCTGACCATCGGCTTGTGTGTTCAGCAGTATCTGCCAGTATTTCTGAGATGGTAATATACAGTATATGTATTACTTTGAAATGACTAAGAAACTACTTTGAAACTAAGATCACACTCTAAATTTACACCATTTAGTTAGGCCTACATTACAGTTTTCTGACTTTATTTTGTGTCTTTAGACCACTTGAGTCAAGGTACACTGTGTGTTTACCTAGAAAGCTCAATCTTTGTTTCCAAGTACAGTGACTTGAGTTATTTTCAGTTGTTTAACTGATTTTATTTATGCATTGGCACAGGGGGCCTCATTTATAGACCGTTTCATTGGACAGGCGCAGAGGTGGGTAGTAACGCGCTACATTTACTAGTGTGTACTTTTACTCTTACTTGAGTAAATTTCTAATAGAAAATCTGTACTTTTACTTCGTTACATAACTTACATTGCGTGACGTTCCTTCGTTCCTTCATTTTAAAATATGCTTTTTAAAACGCGTTGTTTATTTCAAGGTTGTCGTCTCTTTTTACGGGCATTCCCGAGTGATCGATTCTTTTGAAAGCATTAATTGAACAATGGGCAAAACCACTTGAATAGGCTAATGAATCAGTTCAAATGATTTGTTCAGTTCGCAGCACGATCTGAATCATCTGAAGCAGGATTACTCACTCCTCGTAGCGCGAAATTTAAGAACACGCAGAACACAAAGAGCGTTGGATGAAGTGGATATTAATCTATATCTATACAATCAAAACTGCAAATGTGTCATATTGTTTGCCAGCAATGATAAATGCCGGCCATATGCGCGCACCCGCGCGAGCTGTTCGTCAGACACAGCAACATGCGCATTACCTGTCAGACACAGAGACGTGGGCTTGCAGAAATATACATTTGAAGAACAGAAGGAAGAAAACTTGTTGATGGGCGTGTGGTTCACTGTTTACTGTTTGTTTACAAGTAAGAGCGTTTCACAACACACACGTGACACAACACGAGAAAACATGAGCTTTGTTCAAAAATGTGTAGGCTATTTCATTTAAGAGAGCACTGCAGATGTTCTAGATCATCTTAGGAAATGCTCTGAGTTTAGTTCATGCTTTAGTTTGACATGGTCTATTATTCTAAATAAGTTGTGTAAACTACATTGACATCAGGACTAGATGAAATTTACAGAAATGCTTGTCTCTTCTGTGTTTGTCTATTCTTTAGTCTCTCTAGTATATTGCAAAGATATCTGCTTATGATAATTAAAAATATTGATTAAATGTAATATTAAAATATTGGCGTTAATATTAATTTTATGTAGTAGGCATATAATCAGATACAAAGTAACTAAGTAACTAGCTACTTGAGTAGTTTTTTCATTGCATACTTTTTTACTTTTACTCAAGTAATTTTTAAAATAGTGACTTTTACTTTTACTTGAGTAACAATTTCTCTAGTTACTTGTACTTTTACTTGAGTAAAGATTTTGGCTGCTCTACCCACCTCTGGACAGGCGTGCGTGTACTGCAGTTAATGTCCGGTCTGTGTTTGTTTATTGGTCTGGCTACTGTCTAATTATTTTAATTTATATTATTATTTTATTGTATAATAGTTGTATTAAATACATAATTTGCAAAATTTTGTTGTGTTCATTTTATTAAATAAACAATTCTGTAGTTTTCTGTAGTCCTGTAGTTTTGACACATTTAAAGGTTGTTGATTAAAGTTTTTGATTTACAGCGGCCATTAGCGTTGTATTATAGAATTGCAACGAATCTCGTTCTCATGTTGACGCAGGGAAGAGATCATGCGGGCATTAGAAAGACTGTAGAAAGAGCGATGTCTTATTTATTACATAAAATAAAAGGTCTGTGGGTTTTAAGTATAAAAAGAAGTATAAAAGTCAGGCAGGAGCTATGACCTGCGTTAATATTATAAAGACTTTCAAGCAGCGACGCGTTAGGACTAGGGTTGGGAATCGTTTCAATTTTATCGATTCCAATTCTGATTCTGCTTATCGATTTCGATTTTTATCGATTCCCAGTTTCGATTCCACAAGTAAAACATTTAGATATCAACCTGTATGGTCATTTAGCCTGCTTATTGACTTGTTTGCAAAATATATATATATTTATGAGCACTGTTTTTTCTGTATTTACACGTAGAAACACACCTTTTCTGATTTATTACAATTTGTATTATCATAGTTGATATTATCATAGTAGATAACTACATCATGGTTAAACTGCAGTTACTATAATGCAACTATGGTTAATTTGTGATTCCTGTGCTTTAATGCAAATTCTATAGCTAAACTATGCTTACTATAGTAAAAAATATCGATTATTTTCATAAGTGCTTTTATTGAGATATCAGCAGATCATGCAACGCATGTACTTTTCTGAAAATATGCATACAGGAATTGATAAGAGGAATTCAAATTTTAATTTCAAGTATCCAATTCCTATTCCTTTCGATTCCGATCCGATTCCTAGCCTTTCGATTCCGATTCCAAATTGGAATTGATTTTCGATTCCCAACCCTAGTTAGGACCCGCGGTACTAAGGCTTTTAGCAGAGATACTCATGGATATCTATGGAGATACTTTCCAGCAGAGAGTCGTTGGAGAGAAAGATTGTCTTAAATCACCCCCGAGGAGGTTGCTTTGATTCGGACAAGTACTGTATGTTCATTCAACTGGGTTCATCAACCATCACATCTTCCAGAACGGCCAGAAACCTGGGAGTGGTGATCGACGATCAGCTTAACTTCACTGATCAGGTTTCCAGCACCACCCAGTCCTGTAGATTCATCTTCTACAATATTAGGAAAATTAGACCTTTCCTATCCGAGCATGCTACGCAAGTCCTAGTCCAGGCTCTTGTTCTGTCCAGACTGGACTATTGCAATGCGCTACTGGCTGGACTTCCAGCCTGCACAACCAAACCTCTACAGATGATCCAGAATGAAGCGGCAAGAGTTGTCTTCAATGAACCAAAGAGAGCACACGTCACCCCTCTCTTCATTAAGTTACATTGGCTCCCTATAGTCACTCGCATCAAATTCAAGACTCTGCTCTTGGCCTACAAGACCACCACTGATTTGGCACCTCCCTATCTTCACTCGCTAATACAGACTTATGTACCCGTCAGATACCTACGCTCTGCAAACGAACGACGTCTTGTGGTGCAATCTCCAAAAGGTAAAAAATCTCTCTCACGTACATTCTCGGGATCGGTTCTACATTTATGGAATGATCTGCCCGCTGCTACAAGATCAGCAGATTATGTAGCCATCTTTAAGAACCGTCTGAAAACACATCTCTTCCGTCAACACCTGACTGATCAGTTCTGACTTCTATCTCTTTTCTACTCTTTCAAAAAAAAAAAACTTTACTCTGTATACTGTGGTAGGCTATACGAGACCAGTTTTCTTTTATTGCACTTGTGCTTTTTGTTGTCCTTATGTTGTTCCAATTGCTTCCATTGTTTCCCTCATCTGTAAGTCGCTTTGGATAAAAGCCTCAGCAAGATGACTAAATGTAAATGTAAATGTGAGTAACATTGGTTTTTCTGTTTGTTAGAACCAAGATATGTTGTTGTTTTTGTTCTAATATTAGCTGTGTGAAGGAGCAGTTTTGAGCGTCATTGTTTATCTGGAACCGCTGTAATATTGTACTCGTCCAGATACTGGAGAGAAAGAGCGAGAGCACGTTGGTGCTAAAACTGTAGAGAGAGCGTGTTTTACTCTCTTAGTCAATGATGAATAAACTTTCAGTTAATCCGCTGGTCAGATGCGTTTCAAACCGTAGAGTACGATCCGTACGGATCACGGATCAACCGCGATCCGTTTCACCACTATAACGCAGGGGAGAGGGAGGGGAAACGCGCGTTGTAGAGTTCTTTGTCCGTTTAGGGCTGCTGTACAAAACATTATTCTAAGGTATTAGAAACATAACGGTTCATTATGTAAGGTCTTTATACACCTCTGAAGAAATAGTTTTGTATATTATATTGCATTTCTGTCAATAGATCCTCCTAAAAACTCTGTATTGTTCCTTTAAAGAAACCGTATGGTACAGTGACATCTAGCGGTTGAGATTGGTATCGCAGTCTAACTTCAAAATATTAGAGAGGCAAGTTTAGCCAAGCAAAGGCGCTTTTTGGCTTCTTTTGCTTGTTATCAGAAATAGTCTACAGGCACTCTGTTATTTGCAAATGTATAGCGGAAGTTAAAGCCCCAGTGAAATCAGTATTAATGTATTTTTTCCTTTTATTAAAAATAAGTTAGCCTTACCCTTACGAAAATTAACCATGTTTTTTTGTGGTACAAGTGTAGTAACCATGGTTTTTTGGTGCATTGATTACTTAGGGCAAAACCATGGTTTTACTACAGTAACCATCGTTTACTATGGTTTTTACGAAAACCATGGTTTTTCCATTTTAACTGTAGTAAAACCATGGTCAATTTTCGTAAGGGTAAGGACGCAGAGGTGGACAGTAACGAAGTAAATTTGCCTGAGTACTGTACTTAAGTACACTTTTTGAGTATCTGTACTTTACTTGAGTATTATTTTTTCTGAGTACTTGTACTTTAACTTCACTACATTTGAAAGACAAATATCACACTTTTTACTCCACTACATTTATAAAAAGGTCCAAAAGTAGAAAATGGTTTCTGTGCAGCGGGTTTTCCTGTGTGCGCAATTTATCTGGCTTGCGATCTGCCAGGACCTTTACTGTTGCCAAGTATTTCAGTTTTTCTAAGCTCGCGGTTTTCCGGCAAGCTTTGAATGGCCATTTGGCAGATTTTTTTACGCAAATCTGGCAATTCTGGGATCTTCCCCTCTAAACTAATGTAAACGTAGGTGCTGCTACATCGTTGATAGCGCTCTAAAAAGGCAAATAGAACAATAAAAGACGAAAAAGGCACATGTTAAAGTGTGGTGTAATCATCTGTGTGTTACGATCAGTCAAAGATCGTAGAAACATTTTCATGAAAATGATCTGCATAACGGCTAAATGGTAAATAATCATCACATACATCTTGAGCTACGCGTGCGTGTTAACTTCTGATCTGCTGCTATATCATTTAAAGCGATTTGGAAAATGAAGTAACTATAGTTGAAGTATTCCTGTTGAAATAAAAACAATAGAACCCTGCCCAAAATACAACATAAAATGTAATGGATTTAATGGTTATAATGGGAATTGTACTATGGATAATTGTTGTCTACTTGTGTGTGATGGATTCTATTGGTGGGATGGTAAATCCTATTGTAATAAAACCCAAAACACGCTACAAAGAGGAATTTATTTTAAAAATTAATTTTAAAAAGTTTTTTTCAGCAGGGATGGTATTTGCAGTAAAACCACAGTATGTACATATTTACCATTTTCTATATATAGGAACCATACTCCAATTAATAATCTTTAGTAAAACCACAGCAACTAAACATACCATAGTTTCATTATACTAGCTATACTTTATGTTTGTAGTTAAATTATGGTAATACAAATGGTAATAAATCCAACAAACACATGGCTTCTACACTTTACTATTTACAAGAACCTTACTACTTACTGGTAAATTGCTGCTAAAACTGGTAAAGGGAATATACAAAATAAAAGAACACTGCTCATAAATACATATAGGCCCAGGGGGCTAATCAGAATAATTAGGCTAAATGATCATACAGGATTATATCTAAACTAAACATATATGTGCTAAACATATAAAGCTCTTAAAGGAGTTGCTCACTGCAAAATTTGCCCCCACTGACTTTCCATAGTAGGAACAAAAATTACTATGGAAAGTCAATGGGGGCCAATTTTGAAGTGAACTACTCATTTAATACAACTCATACTGTGAGCTACTCTGTGTATTCAGTAGGCTGCTTCAGAGGCATAAGGTATACGACAATAAAACAATGCACAACTGACAAAAGGGAAATTTACTTTTAATACTTGAGTACTTTTAAAAGCACGTACTTCTGTACTTTTACTTAAGTAAGAATCTGTCTTTACAACTTTTACTTGTAGTGGAGTAATATTTGACCAGTAGTATCTGTACTTTCACTCAAGTAAGGAAGTTGTGTACTTCGTCCATCTCTGTAAGGACGTCAATAAACTGATATGCTCCTACGCGCTGACAAAATTCGCATTTAGAAAACATTGGCATTCAAAACTGACAGTCTTGCACGTGCGCTCAAAAAAAAATCTAGAAATTCCATGACATCACGCTACACTTCAGTCTCTTGTCAAAGTTCTCCTCAAATCAAAATAAAATCTTCTTTAGAATTCGAAGAGTCCCGCCCCCTTCACTTTGAGAGCTGAAGAAGCGGTGTCTCATATGAGCACTTGTTTGCACATTTATTATTTCCTACATGGTGAATGACGCATAATGCACTAGATGGGAAATAGGGGATGATCTAGATGGGAAATAGGGGATGATCCAGACAGTGTAAACATTAACATTAAAGTCTATATTCCGCGTTAGTGTCACACGAGGGGTTGCACGTGAGTGTCCTCCGGTTCAGAGACACGATAGCACAGAGCTAATCATATCCGTCGATCATACGTGCAAATCTGCCATGTTGTGTATATTTTATTTTACTAACGGCATGAAAAAAAAAGTACAGTTTATAAAGGCAGAGTGTCTCGTGCCAATGAACTGTAACTGGTAAAACCATGACAAAACTACCAAGACCCACCAGAGCATCTGCAGGCAAACAATAATTAAAATAAATGTTTAGCAGCTAATACCGAACTTCAGAAATTATAATATGCGGATTCATATGTCAGCATTAGCGGTAAACAGAGACGGCCGGGCGCGGTGGACGTGGATATCATTATAATATTCACAAAACGGCTACTCAAACAAAGTAAACACAGATTTATTTTATGTCATTATATTTATTTTATGTCACAGACACCAGCATAATAATGTACAATTCATAAACGCAAAGTAATGTCTATATATCAATGAAGCAAGGTCGTTACAGCGACTTGGTAAAAACAGTTAATCCTTCCAAAGTACATGTAAGTAAACGATAAATAAAATAAATGTTCGGTAGCCTACTACGAATATAAATGAAATTTTATGATTGTTGAAAAATGTGTACGTCTGATCAGACCCTGACGCCAAAAACTTTTCCATCTCAAAGACAGTTTTTATAAATATCAATGTTGCAGTGGATTTTGTGTATGCACACGCTATGATCAAATCTGTGCAAACACATGTTTTATAAATGAGTCAAAGTAGAACAGAAGCATTCACATAGTAACCCATTCCATAGGTATGACCTGAACCAGGACCAACCTAGAAAGCCCTCCCCAGTTTTTCAGTCTATGTAGCAGTATGGAGTACAGTTTTAAAGTCAGCGCTGAGATCTAGTAATACCAGAATTTAGGGAAATTGTATTTTCTTTGTGAGCACTAGCTCTGTGTTGGGATGCAGACAGAAAATAGGCAGAAAATAGTTCAAGTAGCCTTTTGAGTAAAAAAAGGAAAATGTTGTTTTTAACCCAGCATTGGATGGCAATGGGTTCAATTGACCCAGAAAATGGTGGTTTCCCGCACAGGGATTATTTTAAATTAGGACTAGGCCTTAGTTCAATTAGGACATTTAAGAAGTTTTCACAAACATGGTATACAAAAAACATCACTTGTGTGCATTTTGAGACAAAACAATGACACTGGTGTATTTTAGGACAGGTCTAACATTTCCTTTAGTCTAGGACTAGTCTTAAACCCTGTACGGAAACCACCCCAAAGTGTTTATATTTGACCCAACAATGGGTTAAAACAACTTAATGTGGTGTTTTTAATACAGCTACTGTATATTAAAAGACCAAATTTGGTTGCCCCCTCCAATAGAACATACTGTACATGCGCAGGCAATCAAGTAACAAGTAAAGATTTACACTCACCTAAAGGATTATTAGGAACACCATACTAATACGGTGTTTGACCCCCTTTCGCCTTCAGAACTGCCTTAATTCTACGTGGCATTGATTCAACAAGGTGCTGAAAGCATTCTTTAGAAATGTTGGCCCATATTGATAGGATAGCATCTTGCAGTTGATGGAGATTTGTGGGATGCACATCCAGGGCACGAAGCTCCCGTTCCACCACATCCCAAAGATGTTCTATCGGGTTGAGATCTGGTGACTGTGGGGGCCATTCTAGTACAGTGAACTCATTGTCATGTTCAAGAAACCAATTTGAAATGATTCGAGCTTTGTGACATGGTGCATTATCCTGCTGGAAGTAGCCATTAGAGGATGGGTACATGGTGGTCATAAAGGGATGGACATGGTCAGAAACAATGCTCAGGTAGGCCGTGGCATTTAAACGATGCCCAATTGGCACTAAGGGGCCTAAAGTGTGCCAAGAAAACATCCCCCACACCATTACACCACCACCACCAGCCTGCACAGTGGTAACAAGGCATGATGGATCCATGTTCTCATTCTGTTTACGCCAAATTCTGACTCTACCATTTGAATGTCTCAACAGAAATCGAGACTCATCAGACCAGGCAACATTTTTCCAGTCTTCAACTGTCCAATTTTGGTGAGCTCGTGCAAATTGTAGCCTCTTTTTCCTATTTGTAGTGGAGATGAGTGGTACCCGGTGGGGTCTTCTGCTGTTGTAGCCCATCTGCCTCAAGGTTGTGCGTGTTGTGGCTTCACAAATGCTTTGCTGCATACCTCGGTTGTAACGAGTGGTTATTTCAGTCAAAGTTGCTCTTCTATCAGCTTGAATCAGTCGGCCCATTCTCCTCTGACCTCTAGCATCAACAAGGCATTTTCGCCCACAGGACTGCCGCATACTGGATGTTTTTCCCTTTTCACACCATTCTTTGTAAACCCTAGAAATGGTTGTGCGTGAAAATCCCAGTAACTGAGCAGATTGTGAAATACTCAGACCGGCCCGTCTGGCACCAACAACCATGCCACGCTCAAAATTGCTTAAATCACCTTTCTTTCCCATTCTGACATTCAGTTTGGAGTTCAGGAGATTGTCTTGACCAGGACCACACCCCTAAATGCATTGAAGCAACTGCCATGTGATTGGTTGATTAGATAATTGCATTAATGAGAAATTGAACAGGTGTTCCTAATAATCCTTTAGGTGAGTGTATATTAAGTGTTTCTCCACAGTGCTTTACACCTGCCAGTAATTGTCATGACCTTTATTCAATGCCATCAATAGCATTTTACCTTCTGAGTTGAAGTTATCAAGGTAAGTATGAAAAATACTTGATGAGAAGGATAAACAGTAGCATTCATAAATAGCTTGCTGGTGTTTACATTTGTGTACCTCTCTGACAGATAGCACCACATCCTAGATGAAATTAGTATGTGCTGTTCTCAGGACAATACAGGGTGTATGAAGTGGTTAAGGCCACTTTCCATTTTAAGATTTTGTAACATTGCTGGAAGAGTTCCTTATAAATTCTTCTGATTCTGCTGTAAGGTTTATAGTACAGGAAGGTGTGCTATGAAAGAATTGTACTGTCAAAGCGTTTGATCCAAATAGAAATTCTGAAAAAGCTGATGCAAATACTTCACACCATTTAATGGAAAGCATGTGACGAGGAAGTCGTAAATCTGGATTATAAACAAAAAACGAAAAAAATGTCCGTTGGAAAAGATCATTCTAAAAACGTCTTTGTTTGCTGTGTGGTCGGAGTGGCCACAAGTTCTTCAAGGACCACAGCTGGATGTCAGTCGAAAATCTACAATCTAACGTCATCTGCATTGCCACAAGCTATCTGGCAAGATTTTAAGAAGAAAAATCTCAACTCTCATCCAAAAATAAGAACCCTCGTTGGTAGAACCCTTAATGACATTGGGTTGTATGGTCAGCTAAAAACTAAATAAAAGTTGTGTTTGGCACACACAGAGAGGTCGTCATATTTTGGCGCTGTTTTTCTGCCAGAGGACCTATTTTTGCCAGAGGACCATTTTGTGAGGATACATGGCATCATCGACTATCAAATATCAACAGATGACTGTTCACCGGACCTGAGATGTAAGGCGGATGGTGATCGCTTTCGCATCTGTTCCTCATACTAATCGATCGTTTGGCTTTGGCACACTTATTTGTATATTTGTATTTTTTGAACAACACTGTGACTTCTTGTATCTTGTGTTTTGTATTATATAATAAATAAACTGTTACATTACATGCTCAAACTGTCCGAATAGCGTCACATAAAAACAATTATCCTGGTTGTTAAACTGAAAATCAAACCCCAACACATGCCATCCTAGCATAATTACACCCCAATATACTGTATAATTTCATAATGACAGTAAAATGTGTGTGCCCATCGCGTTTGCGTGTTGACGCCAATGGTTTCTCATGGAAAGCAACGGATTACCCCTCATGTTGAAAAACGAGAGTAGCATCTGCCTGCAAACCCGGAGGCTGCACTTTCAGGAACGCATTTCTGAGGACGCATTTCTAGGACCCTATGTATTTAGCTACAACGGAAGCGACGAGTGCATCGAGTGCATCTGCGTGTTTTTCTGCAGTATGGACGACAATAAGAGCGTGAGTATCAAATGTGAATCATATTTTTTTCGTTTAACATTAAAAACAATTGTGAAAATTTTAATTGGAAAGTTAAAGGTGAAGTGAACTGGCCGTTTTTATTGTTTTATACTATTGTCTGATGTCTACGTATGACGTTCGTGTAGTTTTTACATTCGAAAACATCAAAACGCACAGTTTTTAAGGGCGGGCCACATAGAATACTTGGAAGTAAAGACCCACTGCTATGATTGGATAGCAGCTTGTATAGTTGACTTAGTTGGAGCCTTCTGTGAATTTGGTTAGACACATAACATTAGTTAACGTGATTTTACTCAAATTTACGGACTTATTTCCCGGATGTGATGCCAAGACTTTGCGTATAGTTTGTATAGCCTATAGTTGTATGGTGTTTAGTGATATATGACCGTACATGTCAGCATTTAAGACCCGCGATCCATCCAATATTGATGGCACAGCACTGCTTTTTAATTTTAGTCTCTCCGCAAAGACTTGTTCAAGGAATCCGCGTGGAAATGAAGCGAACAAACGCTCAATGTTTTCCCCACGTGAGCGGGAACGTCTTTAAAAATGAACTTCAACATTCCTACTGTCGGAATCCGAAGGACGGTTAGGCAGCGACTGTGTTCTTCCACAACCAGGCACTGCACAATATTTTGCGATCTTTAACGGCATGATGCTTACACTCGCTCTATCTGGTTCCGTGCAGCTTGTGTTCAGTACTGTCATGCGCAAACCAGTGGGCAGGGCTCGAGAAGTAGGCGTTGATATTCATCTGTGGAGGCGGTGTTCAACCATAGATAGGTGCATTCCAGGACCTGCCGTTCGCTGAGCTTCGTGTCAATAACAGTTGTTATTTCAGTAACAAGGGCGTTTTCAGGTCTGACACTCACAGGATGTTCGCTTGAATACAATTCCCTCTTATATAACAAAAGCTCGGGTTAAAATTGTGGTCCTAGTTCACTTCACCTTTAATGTAGCCGAAGTGAGTTGATCATGAGTTGCTAAATAGTCTTGTATGCACTATATAGCGACAATATAAACTTCTAATGCTGTAAAACGAGTTGTAAGTATATTTGTTTAACGAAACCGTAGCACGACTGGCAAGCTTATGTTGATTTAGTGACTATGGGATGATTATTAATCGTAGGCCTAGCCAGCACTATATGTAGCACTTCGTTGTGAAACCTTGTTAATTATACTCATTGTTTTCATTTAAATTAATCTTAATGGTTTCATTGTCACGTTGTCACAACCTGGTTACCCCACGATGCATGTTATGCACGTCTCTTCATTTTGACATTATTTTTATAATATTGATTGTTACATTTGACATCATAATAATTTACTGTTAAAATACCACGTGCTAGATTTCTCATGTAAGTTAGTGTGTAGTCTATATGAAGTGATTTCAAGGACAGAGCTCAGTGCAGGCAATAGTATGACAAAAGATTAATAAATAAATTGGTCAAGTAAATGTTCATTATTTCATTCACTTCATTATCTTTCTCTCTACGCTGTTCTCTCTTAGGAGTCAATGAAAACGTCATCAATGAAGTGGTGCATGAATGTGGTTCATGTAAAAAAAAATTGTGTGTTCAACTGTTAATTTGTTATTTTGTAAAATATACACAATCTTAAATCTACCCTGAGTCATCCTGTGTCTTCACTCTGTACTTGAAATGTGGTTAATAAGGCTATACCATGATTTATTGTTTATTTTACTTGGTGTTGTTATATTATGCTAGTTAGTCACAATAATTATTCAACATTAAGCTGTTAGCAATAAGGTTTAATTGTAAGAAATAACGTAGTATTTGGGTGTAATAAATCTTTTTTTAAAAACTCTTAAGTAGTTAGAATTGGGTGGAAATACGGTCTTGTGCACTTTTTCGGTCCTCAAAAACTAGGATCCTTGGGACTGCGGTTCTCGGAACTCAGATTTGGTAGGTGGCGCTGTCCCAAAAAAATAGGGCCCTAGAAGTGCGGTCCCAGAAGTTCAGGTCATTGGAATTGCGGCCTCCAGTATTGCAGTCGGATAATATTTAAAAACGATGCCAAAGAGGTACCCCCCGCGCATTAAAAAACGATGCAAAGGGGCGCTGCCCGAACGTCAATATGAGTCGGGAATGAGAATGTGTAGTTGAATCTTCCAGCAGGGCAATGATCCAAAACGTGCATCGGTGTGGGCTGAATAGTTATAGCGTGAGTCAAACCACAGGAGATGATGAAAAAAATGTTTTTGTTAGCTTCATATCCCTTCATGCCCTTATCAACCACTGACATAAACAACAGGAATGTTGAGATAATGTAGTAGGCCTATATCAGATCTCTCAAGTATGCATTTACATTACATTTATTCATTTAGTAGAGGCTTTTATCCAGAGCGACATACAAATGAGGTAAACAATAGAAGCAATTGGAACAACATAAGGACAACAGAAAGCATAGGCCTAAGTGCAGTTAAATGGTCTCATATATGTAGCCTACAACAGTATACAAAGCTAAGGATTTTGCATAAGGAGTATGCTCTTTGATCCAACAAGAAAGCGCTAGCTTTAAACATCACAAGGTTGTTGCATCATTGAGATTCTAGTGCCACTTGTTATCTGATAACTATACAGTACAATGGGACACCCAGACTAGCTCTGTATGTACACAAATTATGTGATTAATGCCAATAAACAGATAAAGAACTGTAAATGTAATATTTCGAAAAATATATATTTACATGAGGTCTTCACCTGTTTACATATATTTTTAAATAATCTAATATGTAGGTTATTATAATAATTGTGATGTGCTAGTGCTATTATTTTGTTTACTTTTAATTCGTAGACAAAGAAACTATATCGACATATCTGTGTTATTGTGGGTGTTTTTTGCTGATGTTTACATGCATTTCTCGTTTCACGTGCTGTTTTAGAAACGCCCACTGGCGGGCAAAAGAGGGCTTTCTTCCAATGCCTAGCCAACGTGCCCGGTAAAGTTCGATCGGACGAACTGTTTCTTGGTAAAGTTGGTAAAGAAAGCCCAGAGAGAAGGTTGTGGATTTGTGACTATTTTGAATGATCTTTCTTTATATAAGGCGTCTGTGTAGTGGGTGTGGTTTAGTGTTGCAGGACGCAGACGCTCACGAGAGGAATTTGAGGACTACACACTTTGGATAAGGATAAGCGCTGTTGCTTCTCGCAGCGGTTCTTTAATGCGCATATCATTTTTTCTCCCACAAGACCAGAAAGTGTCGAATTACTTTGATGTCGGTACTGCACACGACGTTTAAATGACCTTTTTTACTGTCATGTTTTTTCCCTCACGTGTATCAGACGCTCTCGGACTTACAGAATATCACAACAACGCTCCCGAGGTTTACGTCTGGAGAAAATGCGAAGATCTTTTGTAGCAATGCAATTTGTAGAACTTTTAACGTGATGCAACGGGAGTTAACGGAGTACATTTGGGACATGTGTACGGTTAAAACACCTTAAATAAATAACCCCGACTCGTAATTTTTGCTCCACGCATTCGTTTTAGCATTCTCTTTGATCGTGGCAAATTTGAAAGGTGTGCGTCTTTCCACTCCGAAGATATCGGTTAAAGTTCTTTTCCAAGGTAAATTTTCATGTCCGTTCCACAATGAATAACTTATTATCCTTTTATGATTGTTAAACGTAACGTAGCCTATATCATTGCAAACGTTGTATGTGCTATAGATAGACATTACGTTCAAGGTCTTTGCATAATCTAGAGAAATGCGAGAGTATGTCAGTGGGGTACGGTTAAGACGCAGTGTATTTTTACTGTTATGTTTGCATTTGTATTGTTGCTGTCTTTTACAGTGTTCAATGTTTTGTTTAACTGAATCTGAATTAAATAAAGCAATTAAATAAATCGGAATAAAATGCACCACTGTCATTTATTACATTTGCAATAAATTGTTAGCTAGCTTTATAGCAATATGAATAGGTGTCTCAAAATGCAAAGTGCACCATATGTTTAAGCCCTAATTGTGGAAAATATAACCTACTTGTGGCTTTTATCATTTCATTATATTTTAGTACTTAAGCAAAAAATAGCATGTGTAAAATCACTTCATTTCAGCATCTAGTTTTTGTGTAGTGATGAAAAAAGCAGAAAGTGTCTCTACTGTACTCAGTCTACCCTACATATTTCATTTTTGGCAAAATAGGTCCTGTTTAATGTACTAAAAGCAGACCGTCTCTTCAGTAGCCTACTCTGTATCTGCTCTGATTTGCATGTATGCTATGAGCAAGTACACTTTGCTAGTTACTAGTCCTCTGAGTCCGCCTTTAGACTTGCTTTAATCACTAGCCTTTATTACAGACACGCTTGCGCGCGCTCTCTCTCTCTCTCTCTCAATACGCCACATTCAAGAGAGTCTCCGCCTCCATCCATATACAAACCCCACTAATTGATTACTATAACATATGTAAACATTGTTAAAGAAAACCAAAATTCTGTCCAGAAAAACTAACCATAAAAATATTCATTGAAGATAAATGTATAAAATAATAATTAAATTAAATAACAATTAAATAATAGTATATTACAAATAATCTATTAAAATTCCATAAAATCCATTTAAAAAACAATTAATTCTGAAATTTTCTTAGTTCTTTAGACAGCAGAACTATTAATTACACTACTGATTTTTCCAATTCCCTGGTGACTTTTAAAAGTTTCAACATTGGCTGACAAAATCAATTCAGTATTACCTAAATTATAAGAGTGCTTTGTGCTTACCTTGTGCAGAGGATGCAGCAAACACACACAAGATCACCAAAACTAATTGAGAGAAAGAAACAAAACAAAGTTGAAATACTGTATAGCTCAAAAATCCACATTGTTGAATAAAACCAAGTTTAAAAAGTGGGCTCCCATACATGAGATTGATGTGTTGAGCATCATTGTGTACAAAAAGGTGTACATGAAGCAATTGACATACACTAGCAAATGGATGGCAATTTATGTAGGCTACAGCACAATTTAACTCCACCTCTTAACCAATGATGACAAGTCAGGACATGACAACAACACAGTGCTTTAATCGGTTTATAAAACGCCATTTTTTGCCAAATACTGATAACAGTTAAGCACAGATGTTTTCAAACCCACACTGCATGGAAAAAAATCTGAGGCAGAACCTTCTGTTTAAGAGGTTTTAAAGACTTTCAGTCTTTAATGGTTTTGATGTAAAAATCTGAAAGATTTTTTTCAATAAAATATTTGATACTTTTTAAAAGATGTGGCTGTTTAAATAAAATGGTCCAATTTTCCAGTGTGTGCAGTAAGTACAAACTTTTTCGAAGTCTTGCAAAATCTTGCATCATACACCCTTGTAGTGTAGACAAGAGAGTGATGCAACCAGAGCCAAATTTCTACTGGAACAAGACAGTTTTCATCTGGCACCCATTTTGGCTGAGCACTGATCTCACACGCCACAAAATGCTGACCTCTAGCCTACATCATATGTTTCATGAAAAAGTATCATAACAATAATTCAAGCCAAAAACTGCCAGGAACTCTGAGTTGGCGCAATGAAGTGCCCATTTACAAATACTGATCCGCTAGTCCCCATGACTCGAATTTCTTTGTTGGCGCATTTTACTAGTTATTTTTGGTGAACAATTTATAAAATCTGAAATGTTCTTCTGGAGTAGCGATTCATCTCTGAGGATGCAGAATGTCCATTAACCCCTCCCCTCCAACTGTCAATTTACTGCGAGGTCCATTTCTGAATGAAACGCCTATACATTTCTACTTCGAAAAATAATCTAAAACAATGTTTATCTTTATGTCTGTGTGCATGTGTCTACTCAAACAAACTTCCTTACCAGTATTTATTCTTAATGAACACTCAACCCCTAGTGTAATTTTACATAGGTCAAATAAAAAACTGTGTCAATGTGTGTGTGTAAATATACTCAATCTCTCAATCAGAGCTACAATGGAGTACCGACAAGATTTAATTGGTAACATGTAATGTGTACATTTTTTCATTTAAATAAAAACCTCCTTGTTTAGCTGTGCACTGGTACATACACTGTGCAGTGTCAAAATACTACACCAAACAACAGCTAAAAAATATTATTTTAAATATAAAATATATTAAAATATTTTTAAATTCAAAACTGTCTTTGTATAATATCTGGCAAAAAGAAAAACAATGTGGTTATACACAGGCAGAATTGCCTCTAGAAAGAGCATGGAAGGAACAGGGATTTCCCATTGCAACACATCACAATGGCTGAATTATGCTGACGCTACAGAACATGACGTAAGCCCATGGGGGTCACTATGATGTCAGTTGCATGTGCTCCAGGCTCATTTGCTCCAACATCTCAACAGATCCAAATCTACTTCCTGGGGCCTGTTTCAATAAGGAGGTTCAACTAAGTCTAGGTTAAACCTTGAACTCAGAGTTGGTTGAACTCACTCCTACGTGAGCTGGTACCCATATAAGTGTAATATATGTATCTAGCGAATTAATTCTGTGTAGGATCTGTAATATGTCATATAGAATGTCTTGTCTAGCATCTGATTTACCACTTTTAGACTGTTGTGCACCTTACTGCTGATTGGCTACAAGGTTGTTTTGGTACTCGGCCCGACTCAGTTGTCTAAAGAGTAATTCGGAAAATGCGGGCATTTTTGATGATCGTTTCTGTTCAGTCCGCTCGTTTTATTGTGTTTAACTACAGCTGTCGTCAGTGTTTTTGTTTAGCAATGGCAGCATGTAGTAAAATATCAAATTGAAGACTTTATTCTGTCGTTTGTGGCACTAAACAATACCAACACAAGGTGATATTTAGGGCTGCAACTAACGATTATTTTGATAATCGATTAGTTGGGCAATTATTATTATTATTATGTAAAAAAATTCGATTAATCGATTAATCGGATAAAATGTGATTACATCTTTTGCTTATGATAAGTAAATCAGATATGGGAAAACTATACACAACTGACCCAAAATGTTGTGAATGTCTCCATAATTAACACACCTGGTGAGTTGATTCATGTGTGTCATATTAGAAGCAACTGACAATAGTCTCTCCCAAACGTGGGAGCGAGGGGAGGGTCGGCCAAGGAAATCATTTTTTTGTGCCATGAAAAGTGAGATATTTGTCATTCAAATGTAGTGAAGTACAGTAAAAAGTAAACAGAAAAAGTAATACTTAAGTACAAATACTCAAAAAGTGTACTTAAGTACAGTTCTCAAGTAAATGTACTTCGTTACCCACCTCTTAACTAAATTAACCACCAAATCAGGGTATTTAGCCTATTATGTACTTTGCAAAGTGCAAACGCCACAAATTGGGTTTTACTAATATAATCTTTAATTTTGTCATTTAAAACACCTCTCCCCTTTAAACTTTAAAACTGCGCAGCTTGAAGAGATGCATGCAAAACACGTGTGACTTTAAAACTGCGCACCTCGCGCTGCACGGAGAGACAAGTGTGACTTTAAAACTGCGCACCTCGAGCTGCACGGAGAGACACGTGTGACTTTAAAACTGCGCACCTCGCGCTGCACGGAGAGACACGTCTGACTTTAAAACAGCACAACTTGTGCCGCTCGGAGACGCATCCACGGAGAGACACATGTGACTTTAAAACTGCGCACCTCGCGCAGCACGGGGAGACACGTGTGACTTTAAAACTGCGCACCTCGCGCTGCACGGAGAGACACGTGTGACAATTAAACTGCGCATCTCACGCTGCACGAAGAGACGCATCCACGGAGAACCACATCTGACTTTAAAACTGCGCACCTCGCGCTGCACGAAGAGACGCATCCACGGAGAGACACGTCTGACTTTAAAACTGCGCAGCTCATGCTGCACGGAGAGACACATCTAAAACGGTAATTTTAAAAGGTAAGAAGATGCGCTTGATTTATAACTGCGCAGCTCGCAAGTGACGTCACAGACCAACTAATCGATAATGAAATTCATTGACAACGAATTTCATTATCGATTATTATCGATTTTATCGATTAGTTGTTGCAGCCCTAGTGATATTTTAAACTCCTTATGTAGCCGAATCTGTGCCAATTTTCCCTTTGTTTTGCCTCCAGCTAATGCAGTGACGTCGGCCGGAAAGGGGTCTATTTTTGTTGATTGGCTCATCACATAAATCTCTCCATTCTCCAGCTCAAGAAACACAAGAGGAAGGAAGCATGAAGTCATTTGTGGTTAAGTTATGGGCTAACATAAAGGATTTGGCTCTTGAATTGTTCCTGTTTTTCATCCGATTGGAGAAAACCTGTTTGGGTTGCTAAATGATCTTAAACTTGAATTAAGTGATAGTTCACCCAAAAACGAAAATCTGTCATCATTTACTCACCCTCTTGTCATTTAAAATTTGCATGACTTTCTTTCTTATGCAAAAAATATATATATTTTGAGGAAAGCTGGTAAGCAAACAACGGCAGTATCCATTCACTTCTATTGTATGGACACAAAACCAATGCAAGTCAATGGGTACCGCCGTTTGAAATGACAAGAGGGTGAGTAAATGATTTTTTCATCGCTTTCAAAACAAAATTTAATCAGTGGCCTGTGTAAGCATCACAGAAAAAGGACATGGATCTCCACACAAGTTTGTCAATCTGTCAGCAGTAGACTGCTCCCTGTCATAGTCTTGCTTCATTTATCCTAAAGTTGGAAAGTTTTAGACTTTATCTATGAGAAATTGCTTGCGACTGTAATAAACTGACAATAATCTTATTTTGTTTTGACAATACCTTATTGTATATGGTTCAGTTGCAAAAAAGACAGGGAGAGTGATAAAAAACCCAAATGATTTCATACGCAATGAACTACAGAGATAAGTATGTGATTACACAATCACAAATGTACCTATTAGATTAGATATAATCTACGTGAGGTGTTTTTAAACATAATTTTTTTGTACACAGGAAAGCAAAAAACAGAGCATGTATTTATTGTTGCTAACTTGCAGTGGCCAATACTGAAGCCACGTTTTCAAATCTCTTCAAACAATCAGTGAAAAATAAATTGTTGACCAAACTGAATAATTTTTACTGGTTTCACACAAAATACTTTCAGTTACCACATTTTCTAAAATCAACAAACTCTTTATATCATTCACATTTCACCACCTAAAAAACATTACATATTTACAGCACATTTTCAAATGCTATCACAATACTTTCAAAACTGTTAAAAACACATTTCAATCACATTGAGGGCACATATTTCACAGGATTTGCTTCAAAATTAAAACAAACTTGCAGAAAATAAAAATAAGAATACTTCCAAACAAAGTGCAATTTCAGCTAAAGTCTGAAAATTATTAATTAAAAGATTTTGTTTGGAAATAGAAATAAAATAAGTGGTTAGTGGGAAAAAATGACCAGTATAGACAAAGGAGAAGGCCAGGAACGGCGACCTCTGGTGTGATTAAGGTCACATGTTGAAAATCACAAGCGTTCCTTGAGAGAGGCTAGTACAACAATATCTTCAGTGTTTAACAGCTGTATCAACAGTACAGATCTTCAAACTAAACAGGAGGTGAGATAAGCAACCTTCAATGATAACTGAACTACATATTACAATACTTTTGTTTTTACTGTCATGTTAAATCCTCTTTACAATAATTGTTGTGCAGCATGTGTGATTGATCCAGCCATTGAAGTAAAAAGCATTTCATTTATTTGATAATAAAATACTCATTTATGAAAAAAGCACTCAAACTTTAAAGATTAAAGTTTATCAGTTAATCCATTAAACTACCTGTTGCTACATGCTTTTAATGTCGGGGTATTATTACAGTCACTGCCTTCTGAGTAACAATTGCTGCCATTGTTATGTTACTGTTTGACCAATATTTGTGTTAGAAATGCACACTGTGTGAAGAGGTTTAAAACCTTTGAGATAACTTCAAACAAAGCTAAAGTTAAGAACACACATTAAAATGTATTTAAAGTGAGTATCATTTACACCTCTGATGGCTTGGTCTCACAACAAATCTTTCTTTTTTTTTACAGAAGAATCAGTTATTTTAGGGTTTCCAACCTTCTCCACATATCTTTTTAAAGATATACAGCAATAATAAAATACAAACATCAGACCATAAGTAATTCATTATTTTATTTTCACAATACAGTGCATAAAACAGTGCTCTTATTCCTGTCTATCAGCAGGATCTAGAAAATCTACACATTTTGAATCTCAAACACTTAATAATCTGTCTAAATAAATGAGGCATAAAACCTTGAAAATAGACATTAAAAGTCATAAGAAATACAAAAACGCATTCAAAACCTGCTGCCCACAATACAGCAGGAATGTCTCTTGTTTTAGACAGTGTTGGATGAATGCTGCGCACACATTTTTTTATGTTATAATGTGGGTTTTATCTTTGTATAAAACCCACATTATAACATGTAAAAAATGTGTGTGCAGCTACCCAATGAATGGTGGCAGAATGAACGTTTATTTATAAGAACTGCTATGATGCCTGTTTAAACTGGATTGGTACAGGACAAAAACAGCTGATTGTCAGCTGATGCAAGCTGAAATGTACAGTATATCATCCAACACATTTTAAAGCCACTGTTATGACAGACTGTCAAGATAATATGTGTGCCACTCTTACTTCTGACAGACTGTAGTTTTATTTGTACAAGGGAAGCCTTGAATGCTAGAATTTATGATGAGAATATTAATATTAGGACAAAACAGCTTACAGTAAAATCTCTAACATCATGCAGGAATACAGTATCACAACAGAAATGTAGCATGAAGAGGAACATTTCAAATAAAACTGCAGTCAAGACATACCTGACTAAAGTATCATGTCTTTATAAAATCTCTGAAGTACTGGAAGTCTGCAGATCTCCGGTGTTAGTCATAAAAAATGGCAAACATTATCAAAAACAAAAAGAGGGAATACGCAACTAAGTCCACGTTTACACGATGAAAAACGGAAAAGTTTTTCCGTTGCGTTTTTGAAAAGCTTCATGTACACATGACAGCGTTATCAAAACGGTCTGCATTTAAACGGATCCAGGAAAACGGATAAAAACGCTGTAGTATGCACGCCAGGCCAGTGGATGGCGATGTTGTTGTGTAAAGAAACAGGACGTGCCTTGACACATACACATGCACAGTAAACATAAAAAAGTTAAAACATAATACAGCCACGCAATAAATCTGTGAAAAAATTATGAAATAGTGAGTGAACATGACCACTTAAAACTACACAACCAGCAGTCACTTCCACTGAACTGCTAAAATCCGTCTAGGTAACAAACTGTGCCTGATAGATGAGATGTGTTCATGTTTATATGTCCATACAAAGTATGTTTCAAAAGAACAAGGGCAAACAAGGACAATAAATCACTAGTTCTTGGAAACATTGTTTTGTATGGGCGCATAGATTTGTAGCTAGCCGCCTTTTGGAAAATATCTCGCTTAAGGGGGCTGAAAAATCACTAAATTGGCAACACAGGAAGTAAGTCAAACTGCGCAAAAGGTGCGCAGAGCCGTTTTCCTTGAGTCCTGTGCTCTCCGCGTTTATGATTGGTTGAATGGTAAGGTTAAATCTGATTGGCTTTCGTAGTTTTTTTCGAACATATAAAAATGTTTTGTAAAAATTTTTCTTAGTCACTTATTGGACAATTCTCCCCAAAAAGCATGCGGCACGCCCACGCGGCAGCAAGGAGAGCAGGAGAAGGAGCATGCGCAGACATCACTTTCACTTGTGTGCAGGAGAGAGTGAGAAATCATACGTTCGCGAAGTTCAGGTGTTTGTTTGTTCACTGCATTTGGGTGATGAATGTTATATAAACGGTGGATATAATGCTGGATTTGGAGATCGTTTGAAACTGATATATGGAGCCGTCCAGGGCCGTGCACAGAACCTTTGAGGGGCATGTGCTGAAACTGAAAAAGGGCACCCCCCCCCCTTTATTGATCACATCTTAATGACAAATTAAATGAAACAAAATAATAGTCTCAAAAGCTTTAGATTTACAGGTAGAAAATATAAAGAAATTGAATGAAGTTCTCAAACACTTAACAGTCTTGCTAAATTCTAAATTAAATACAGAAGATTACTCATTAAAGCTACAAAAACATTGATTTCTTCTTTTCTTTTGTTCTTAGATTATCATTAGTGACAGGAGTCACAGTAGCAAGTTTAAGAATGCGGCCCCTTTAAGAGCTGACGCTCTGCGCAGATCTGACACGTTCCCCAATTTGGTCTGTGCTTACACAAATACTAAACAAAATGTGCTTTAAGTCATAATCTTGTGTGTTTTTGTTCATTCAAGCACGAAGGAGAACGTAATACTGGTCAGATCAGTGACGCAGCCCCCGTGTATAAGGTGTAGCCAGGGGCGGACTGGCCATCTGGCATACCGGGCGTTTTCCCGGTGGGCCGCTAACGTATGGGGCCGGAACGGAGGCTGTGGCCGCTAATGTATGGGGTCGTAACGGATGCGTTTGCCGCTAATGTATGGGGCCGGAACGGAGGCTGTGGCCGCTAATGTATGGGGCCGTAACGAATGCGTTTGCCGCTAATGTATGGGGCCGTAACGGAGGCGTTGTCCGCTTAGTTGGACGCATTATAGATGCGAATGCACGCAACGTGTGAAACTTCAAAGCCCACCCCCCACCGGCGACAGATTCGGTGGAGGGCCGATGTGGGCCTAAAAATGCCAGGGCTGATTTTTCTTCCCAGTTACCAGACGGAACCGTTGTAGCATTGCGCCACGCAACTAGAAGCTGTATCTATACTGTACGCGTCAAAGCAACCGTTTAAAATCACGCCGTATAAGAACGGTGTAAAGAAAACTCTGTACTTGTTCAAACAACAAGATCTTTATTTAATGACAACATTACCCTTGCAAGACGTTCAGCTGCCGTGAAAAGAACTGCAGTTCAGTCAAGACAGAGCGTGCTAGAGCCATGAGGTTTTACTGACAGTTTGAGCGTATGCGTATCCAACAAGATTTAGTCACAAGCTCTTTTTAACATATCATTGGCTAAATATTTGTAAAACAGGCAGACAGACGTAAAGGGTAGTGATGGCCGGTTCGTGAATGAATCATTCTTTTGAACCGGTTCTTTTCAGTGAACCGGTCGATCCTCGAGAAAAAAGCCGGACTTCCCATTGCTAGTAAAGGGTGACCAATAGCACTGATTTAATGAAAAAAACAACAGCACCATAAAAGGGCACTTCGGAGTATAAGGGCAAAAAGGGCATGTGCTCTGCACAGGTTGAGCCCTATCTGTGCATGTGCCTGCCGTCCCAGCGCTAAAAGATGCCGGACATGAACCGTATGCGGTGAGTGAAACTGATGTCTGTGTTTTGTTGGCAATGTGCTTTAGTTCAGCCTACCCCTCCCCCCCGCACGCGCCGTATGATTTCGGAAATACTCGTACAGTTCTTTTATAATCTTTTATAAATGTGATCAAACTAAATACTCTTCGAAGATACGAAGTATGCAATACTACTATATAGGTACTCAAGATTAATATGAGATTGGCAGAAACCGCGTGTGTTAGGGCCACTTTAATACTTTGTAAAGTCGTTTATTTCCTATTTATCCTTCATTGATCACACACATTTTTAATAATACCGGGGTTTATTTAATAATACTGTTAACAATGATGATGTTAATTGGTAAAAAGCTGAGGGTTAAGTGTTACTCAAGTGTATGAGGAAAAGCTACAGAGTCCCTGATAGGACATGAACTTTCCATGGCTCAGTTAAAAGCAGGCGTGTCTTCAGTTGTTTTTTTTTATAGGATTTTGTGGTCACAGCCGTGGGGTGGGGTCTGACAGCTCTTTTCATCAGAAAGGAATCTAATTTTCCGATTTCCTTCATATTATTGTCGGGTGTTCACCAGAAACATTCCAAGAGATCTGTACAATTAATGAATAACAAAAAAGCCTTGCCCTCAAACCCTCCACCATACAACACAGCAGAATCTTAGGGAAGCAAAGGCAGAAATACAGTCATACTGTACAACCCAAATTACAAACTACAAAGTTCATATCTGTACAAAGGCTGGATCTGAACAAGTGCTGAGAGGATTTGGTCAGAAATGTAGATCATTCAACACATTTTAAAGCCAGTGTTACTGTATGACACAGGTTGTAAAGATCAAATATGTGCCACTTTTCTTCAATTTTATTAAAGGCAAGTAACATTCATGGGAAGCTATGAATGTTATTGGAAAATGACCAATGAGATGATGAGATTAATCAATTAAAATCTTAAAGGAGTCATGAATTAAGACATTAATTTTAACCCAAGCTTTTGTTATATAAGAGGGAATCGTATTCAAGCGAACATCCTGTAAGTGTCAGAACTGAAAACGCCCTGGTCACTGAAATTACAACTGTTATTGACACCAGGCCCAGCGAATGCCAGGTCCTGGAATGCATCTATCTGTCATAGATAGGTTGAACACCGACTCCACAGAAGAATATCAACGACTACTGCTCTAGCCCCGCCCACAGGTTCACGCATGACAGTACTGAAGTAACAAGTTGCGCGGAACCAGATAGAGCGAGCAAGCAATAAACATGCTGTTAAAGATCGCAACACAGTCACTGCATAACCTTCCTTTGGATTCCGACATTAGTAATGCGTGGTTGAAGTTTATTTTTAAAGACGTTCCAGCTCACATGGGTAAAACATTGATCATTTGTTTGCTTCATTTCACCACGGATTCTTTTGTGAACAAGGCCTAGGTTAAAATTAAAAAGTGCTGTGCCGTCAATATTGGATCCGATAGGAATGGCGCAGCAATCTTATGTGAGTAAAACATATTTGTACTATGCGTCACTATTGCTTTGTTAGAGATCGCTTGATATGCCCTGATAGCCCTATTTGCACTGGATTAGTATTACCTGGGGATCTCTAGTCATTTGTAATAATTGCAGAGGTTGTCTGTGAGCTTAATCCTATGCAGGCCATGTCTGCAATTTGTAAAGTAAAAATTCCTCCATAAATTGCCATATTTTGACAAACACAGAGGTCCTATGATAATATTAGTCCCGTGCAAATCGGCATCTCTGTGATTTGGTGGGCTCATATATAATTTTTTTTCGTTTGCAAATAATGGAGGCTGTTTTGATATTATTTTGGGTGCTGGGTCATATCCATACCTGCCAACACTGTCGTTTTGGCTGGGAGTCTCCCGTTTGTTTATTTATCATGGGAAGTCGTCACATTTCTAAAAAAATTTCTAAATCTAAAAAAATCTAAATTTGAGACCCGCAATCGCGGTGATCTTTTGTCTGGTTCACGATCACGGGTCTCAAATGCTGACAGGTAAGGTCATGTATCATTAAACACCATACAACAATAGGCTATCCAAACTATACGCAAGCCTTGCCATCACATCCGGGAAATAAGTCAGGAAATTTGAGTAAAATCACAGGCTTCACTTATCCTGTGCGAATGCGCCACATGAAATAGATGTGGGGAGGTAATTTATAAATCACACGAGGTCCCCAGATAATTCTAATCCCGTGCGAATAGGGCTAATGTGTAACCTAACATTACGTGTCTAACCAAATTCACAGAAGGCTTCAACTAAGTTTACTACGCAAACTGCTATCCAATCATAGCAGTGGGCGTTTACTTCCAGGTCTTCAATGCGGCATGCCCATTAAAACCAAGCGTTTGTCGAGCCGGCCTAAAAACCCGGGTAGAAAATAGCCTATTACTTCTTGATTTTGATGTTTTTAATGTAAAAACCACGCGAACGTCATAAGTAGACCTCATACAAAAGTATAAAGCGATATACTAAGGCCAATTCATGACACCTTTAATGTCTTAAATTATAAGAGACAGAAGATGGAATAAATTATTTTCATTCAGTGTTATAAATTATACTGTCAGTGTTTTGACCTTGATTTAATATGCATGCTACTCATATTAAATACTAAATATATAAATCCATTTTAGGTTTATGGTTTTAGCTGTGCAGCATATGAATGGCATTTACATGCATAAATGGTAAAGTAAAAATGGGAAACATCTGCTAAGAGCAGACCACACATCCTTTATTTGAGAAGACTGCGTTGGTGATGATGGAAAAATCTGAGGCATCTTGCTTATTTACTCAATAAATTACTTGCATTGCTGTAATTCCTCTTGTAAGAGATTCTGATATATTTATAGAGATTCATGAGAAGGCCTACGTTCATACATATGAGAAAGAAACAACCTGGTCTCATAGGAAATACATACCTCTTAACTTTTTGCAGCGACACAAAAAACTTACCATCAGGTACATACTGCTACAGTTTTGAGACACAAAAGTCCACTGGGGACGCTAAAGAGAAGAACTGTAATGGTCCGCTTAGAGCATGCGTATCAGTGTCACGATTTGTCTCTAAAACGATTTTTTGAATACTTATTATTTGTACTTCAATAGATATTTTAGAGCACCTAACATCTCGGTTACGACTGTAACCTCCGTTCCCTGATGGAGGGAACGAGAAGTTGTGTGGAGAGACAGACTGAGGTTTGATCTTAAGAACCTATCATCTCTGAGAGGAATTTTAAAACGCCAATGGGCTTGGCGAATGGCACACGCACGCCAGTCCCCCGCCCCGTGCATACGGGTATAAAAGGGAGATGGCGGCGGCCATTCACTCACCCTTTGGACTGAGGAACCTGAGAGACATCTCCAGGTCGCTGCAGCGGGTCGGCGAAGCGTTGTGGCATGAAGACACAACGTCTCGTTCCCTCCATCAGGCAACGGACGTTACAGTCATAACCGAGACGTTCCCCTTCAGTCGGTCTCTCGACGTTGTGTTGAGAGACAGACTGGGGACCTATCTTTACACGCCATGGCGCTGAGCCATATCACGACCTCAAGCGGAGTGACACTGACTGGACTAGCGAGTCACAAGTGAGTGCTACTGTGAGACGTAATCTTCCAGTGGGATAAGTACTAGTAGCATACTTGTACCAACGCCCATCACGGGCAGTGGCGTTCATCTCTATTAGCGAGACGCCATCCGGTGCCATAAGAACACTGCTCTCCTCGTTGAAGAGTGTGTTAAGGAGGCCACATCCTACCACAAGGGGAGGTTACATGTGGAGACACCAACATGGTCTCACCAGTGGGGAGAACAACATGTGAGAATTTGTGTCAGACCGAATGGGGGGACAGAACCCAGGTGGGGTAAACCACCGGAGGGGAGGTCACAGGTTCGCCGACAGGGGAACCCAGAGTGAGGAACTCAACATACGGGACGACCCTGCAGGGGAGTCACTACGTATGGGGCAACAGTCCTAGTATAGGGGTCCACCTGAGCAGGGGTGACTCTACCAGTACTGGACTTGGTTCTAACAGACTGCTCCGCCCGGTCTGTTACCACAAATGCCAATGCTTAGTGATGGATGGGATGCCTATACTTCGCCCTAAGGGGGGAAGTAGGGAGGTTAAGATTCACTTAGACTCGCACTAGACTCGCCTGGAGAGGGGAGAAAGTGCTTTCGCAGGCGTACGCCCAAACCAGTTGCCGGTCTTATATGCCGGCAGCGTGTAAGACACGGGCTGACACTGGTTCCACGCGGAGGTTGAAAAACCTTGCGAAGGTACTGGGCGTAGCCCAACCCGCAGCACTACATATGTCTGCCAGAGAGGCGCCCTGAGCCAGTGTCCACGAGGAGGCCATTCTCTGAGTGGAGAGAAGGGGATCACTTTCGGATCTGTTCTTTGGCCTCATAATGCTTGGAATAATTTCACTTTTTGAACAAACAGTGTAGCGTTATATTCCTGTTACGTGTTGTGTTTTATAGTTTGTAATATACAAACTGTAAGGTTTAGGGCGGGGGTGGGTTATGTGCTCAAATACATGTAAAGGGTGCGTTTTCTAGTTCGGCTCTTTTGGTTATTTTGGTCCGGACCAAAAAATAAAAATAAAACATTTGGTGCTGGTTCGCTTAGTGTTCAGGCTGGCATTTTAACAGCGAACCTAAAGATATCAAACCTAACAGCTTACGTGTAAAGTCGCAACGTGATTGGACAGCTTTTATGATTTATTTTTTAAAACGGAACTTACCGGACATCCAAAACAATGCTGTGTGCACAGTGCTGCATGGGTTATACATGCTCAGTCTATGCCTGCGCATATGAGGGTATTTTTAGCAAGCCGGTAACTCGCGAAGACCTCATGAAGTGTTTAAAACAGTCAAAACGGCGTCAGGAATTCCTCTGTTACATGCGCAAGCACATATATAATAAACACTCCTTTTATATGAACACATCACTTGATTTTCTATTGTTATCACTTCCTGGTTTTGGTTCGGTTCGATGCCTTTGGTCCGTGTTGCGTTCATGTTTCAATCAAACCACGCCAGAGTTCATTTGAAAGCGGACCGAGACCCATCTTTACAGCGGTCTCGGTCCGCTTGTTTGGTGCGCACCAGGGTTCGGGTGGCAGCGTTCACACTTACACAAATAAACCGCACTAACAGAGCAATCGCACCAGAGTTCGTTTTAATCGAACCAAACATGGCATATATGAACACACCCAAAATGTGCATACATAATAATAAACATATATAAAATACGACGTCGGATTAAATTAAAAACCATAACACCCAATATAATATAATATGGTGTTGTTAACATTACTGTTGTTGGAAATAGTGATACTGGGTTGCAATATGTACCTGATGTTACGTATTTTGTGGCGCTGCAAACGGTGTACAGAGGTACGTATTTCCTATAAGACGAGGTTGGAAAGAAATGTTAACAAATCTAACAGTGAAATCTCTAACATCAGGCTGGAATAAGTAACAGAACTGTGGCATGAAGAGGAGCATTCAAAAACAAAATCGCAGTAGGCAAGACCTATACTGTACCTGATGTGTCTTCTCGTACCCTAGATATAATCAAATGCAAATAGCTCTAGATTGAGATGAATGTATCGATATGAAATGAGAATGAAATCTTTTGCTTACAGAGGATTTAAAATGCACGTGTTAGTAAGAAAGGTCAGAAAAGAGAAAGCAAGCATACAGACAAATATCTTGACATTAAACATCTGATCAATGTCTTTTGTTGTGTGATAATCAAGAAGGGTGTGAGGCCCTCTGAGGAAAAGCGAATGGGCGGGGCTTATGATGATTCTGAAAGAAAAAGCGTCTTCTGTTGCTATAACAACACAACTTTCACATGTATCTGAACGACTTTTATTTGTTGCTGATGTTAGGGATATTTCTGCTTCAATTTAACAGCATTACATAAAAGACGGTAAAATTTACCTCAACTCAACTGTACAAATCCATTTTTGACACTAAAATTATCCTCTTTTTCAGTCCATGCAATAAATGAAAGTCCTTGAATGAACGCAGGTTTCTAGCATATTTACTTGAACTTCTCAGGTAATGTCTATGGTTTGACCGATTTCAGAAAAACTTATTAAAGCTCAATATGAACGTGACCGAGGTCTTACTCATGCAGCTTACTTCACTGAAGCAGCACAGCGTAAATTTAAAATATGTGACAGTTTAGAATTAGTAACGCAGGTTTGTTTAACTGTATGCTGGGCTGGAATTCGTGGCAGAAGAAAGTAGTCCCCCAGTTCCTTAAAAAATCGGAGAGTTTTAAAGACACTCCGATGTTGTTTCTGATTTATCAGTCGAACTGATGTAAAAATGCAATATTGCTCTCATAGCTGTGTGATATAGCTCTATATTAGCATGGCTGTGGTTAGGGCAGACGCACGAGGCTGCAGTGCAACAGCCACACCGTGCAAATAGTTTATTTCAACCAATACCGGCTTAAGATTCAATAGGAATCAAAACTGAGAATGATCCAATTAACACTGTAAGACAAGTTTCAAAAGGTCTGTAAGTCAGAATTAGGGCCAACAGCACAGTACACAAAGCTACATTAATTGAAGTATTTTAGCTAGAAAGGAACAGCATAAAAAGAGGGTATATTAAATTAAGTAAAATGAGAAAAGCTTTTAGGGTTAGTAAAGTGTTTGTGGAAAAGCAGGAGTGTCTTCAGCTGTTTTTGGGTTAAGGTCAGAATTCTTTGTTCAGAGCCAATCAGGTGGAGGCTGGCGTCTCATTTCTCCAGAGAAGAATCGAAATGTCACATCTTTTTTTCATGTTGTTTTCGGGTGTTCACTGAAACATTCCAAGCAATCTGGCAAATTTAGAAATACAGCCCTACCTTGAAAACACTCCACCCTTCAATGTCTCTTATTATTGCACTGCTTTTCAGTAGGAAAAGCAGAAATACAGAGATACTGTATAAATCAGAAATAAAACTAAAAACCAAATCAAAGTCTATAATGACCTGTATGGGTTTTGGTAGTAGTCAAGGGTGGAGCTGAGCAAAATGCTTGGTCGATTTGGCCAGAAATGTAGATCATCCAATTAAAGCCACTGTTTTAACACAGGTTGTCAAAATAATAATGTATGTGTGCCACTCTTCCTTCTGACTGTACAGACACAGAAAGACAATAAATTATTTTGTCATGAGTCTTAAATCATAAGAGAGAAAAGCTGCAATAGATTACTTAGCCTTGATGCAATCGGCAGGCTACTCAATAAATACATTATACATAATAAACACATACGTCTTTTCAGGTTCACAGCTTTAGCTGAATGGCACAAGAATGGCATTTGCATGCATAAACGTGCAGATTTAAAAGGGTATGTTAAAACATAAAAAATCAGCTAAAAGGTCACACTTCTTTAGTGCGTAAAGCATGTTTCAAAAAAGCCTTCTTTTTTGTGATATACAGTATGCAGAGAATTTATGAGTTAATATATATTGCTCTCGAAGATGATAATATAATGTTAGTACTGAACAAATCTTAGTGACATCTCTAACATAAGTACCACAACAGAGATGTATCATAAAGAACATTTAAAACCAAAACTACAGTTGGCAAGACCTACCTGATTTAAGAATAAAATCATTTTAATGTTATCTCTGAAGTATCCGTTCTCTGCGGATCTTCTCCTGCGCTAGAAATGAAAGAAATGGCAAATATTAGAAAAACATTGGAGAAAAACGGAGGAGAAGGGGAGGGAATATGCAGAAAAAGGACAGCGCAAAGTTAAAGGAACAACCCAACCCTGCTCTAGATGAATGTTTAGGTGGAACATGAAATGACAATAAAATGTTTGCCCACAAATCCTCATAAATGCATGTGTTGGTAAAAAAAGGCAGAAAAGAGGAACTGGGTGACTGAGACAATAAAAACATACAAATACAGCTGAAAAGCCCTAAGCGTAAACCTTATTTTTAAAGATGGGTTAGAACTACTTGTATGACTTTAAAAGAACCAGTTCAAATGAAAAGAACAGGTCTAGCCCTTATGCTGGGTTCACACCAAATACGAACAAACGCGTTCCACGCTCTTTATCACTCATGGGAAAAGTTTGTTATTTTCGCATGAGTGGTGTGAAAAACATCACGCGAAAGGAAGTGTCTTCACGCGTCCGGACCCGCCAAACAGTAAGTGTCTTTGAGCTCTTTGAGTTGAAAATTTTCTCCTTGCGCGGAACGTACATCAATCACGCCGCCTGATTCACGTCATTGGCATCGCCTGCCGCGGGTGCGTCTTTGCATTGACTTTGGATGTAATCTATTTCTGCAAATCGCTTAATTTGCGTTTGGTGTGAACACAGCATTACACTGATTTGTCCTAACATACATTATTACAATTGTATATGTGTGTGTGTCTCTTTTTGTGTTGCCATGTTTTGTTTCACCATTTCCTTTGAAGTTATCAATGTTTTTGGTTAGTAGGAGAGTTGATACATTTTTTTGTTGTTGATTTTCTTTTACTTGTATTTGTTATTTAGTGTTCCTATTAAATAGCAAGATTTTTTTATTTGTGGTTTTTGCCAGGCTTACTACATGATTTTCATCCGAATTTGAGTCAATTTCTGAGTCATTTAATTTTCAGCTTTGTTGTGCATCACTTGTTTTGCAGTGTGCAGTGGAAACAAGAGGCGATTAACCTCTCTCAATGAGTAATCGGATGATCAGAAATTTTGGTTTGGTCGCAGAGTTGCAAACCGACTACCCTAAACTCGGTGAATTTAGCGTACAATTTACTCATGTCAATGTTGGTGTTTAACAAAAACATTGCTAGAACCACACCAACAATGTGTTTTGGTAACTGTGGTGTAAGCGGAATAGGTAATTGAGTCTGATCTGTTGAATTACTCATCTACACCCACAGTGTAAAAGCTAGGTTGTGAAGAGGATTACCACCTTGGGTGTGCAATTATTTTCTAACAATTTAACGGCTTGTTGTGAATGGAAAATATTTTCTTTTCCCAACCCTAGACTGTGGAGAATCATAACTTAGCAGAAATTAGTTTATAAAGACGCCACCTCACTTAAGCATCCCTCATCGATTGAACACATTATTCTAATACTTCAATTCAACCAGTAGCCTACTGTCTTGAGATTCAAAAGCAACCCCAGTTTTAAAAGTACTGTATGTATTAGGGCCAACAATTAGCCTAGTAAACAAAGCATCATTTATTGAAGTATTTAGGAGTGAACAGCATGAAAGGGATGGTTCACCCCAAAATGAAAATTCTGTCATTATTTACTCACCCTCTTGTCATTACATGCATGACTTTCTTTCATCTGCAAAACAAAAAAAAGAGATATTTTTTTAAGAATGTTGGTAACCGAACAACGACGGCACCCATTAACTTCTATTGTATGGACATTCTTACCAACATTCTTCAAAATATCTATTTGTAATATGCAGAATAAAGAAAGTCATACAGGTTTGAAATGACAAAATGGTGAGTAAATGATGACAGAATTTTTGTGCAACTCTCCCTTGAAGGAGCTATTTAATAATACTGTTTCAATGTTAAATGAGAAAAGTTGAGGGTTAATTCAATTCAATTTATTTATATAGCGCTTTCCACAATGTGCATTGTTCCAAAGCAGCTTTACAGGAGCAAATAAGAAAAACATAAAAACACAGAAAGGTAAAACAGCACAGTGCATGGTGTTTATAGACCAAGCAAGATCATTCTAATAAATAATATCTAATAAATAAATAAATGCAGTCTCCCGGTGAGCAAGCCAACACTGCCCTGCTGTGGCGAGGAACCCAAACTCCAATGATGAATAAATGGAGAAAAAAAAAACTCGGGAGAAACCAGGCTCAGCCGGGAGGGCCAGATCTCCTCTGTCGTGTCATAGCTGCACTCAGTGACCCCGACCAAAAGCCACCGAGCAACGTCCAAGAAGAACAGGGAGAGCCCACCAGCCACGACCCAGGAAACCCCTCCTGCTTAAACCGTGCAGGTCCAACCCGGTCCCATTCCGCGATCAACAACAGACAACAGAGGAACAACCATGGAAAAATAGTAATGGCATAATGTAACTTTATTCCTCCGTTGTCCGACATCGACCACAAAACAAGACCAAACCAGACCGACACAGCCCCAACAAATGAAACGCCCCGAACCACAACCAGCAAGCCCCCCCACTCCCTACAAACACCCACCCAGCAACCTCCAATCAAAGTCACTGAGTGCAGCCATAACTTCAAACTGCTGTCATGTGATGTAAGTTTAGCATTAAATACCAAGTATTGTAAATTTAGCATTAATGTGACAAGTAGTCTGGAGGAATTGTCTGAGCTGGGATGGTCAGATGGTCGCTGTTCTCTTGGGTGGTGATGGAATTGCCTGAGATGGAGCTGGGATGGTCAGTCAGTCTGCAGGAGGATGGCACGGGATTTTCAGATGTAGCTGGCGTAATTTCTAGTTGGGGATGGGCATATGACGTTCATCTGGGCCTGGCGGAATCTCTCCCTACCTCGGGATGGGTATCACGAGGCGGGGGCAGAAAGAGAATAATTAGCGTATCTGCTGTTCATTAGCTATGTATTAGTGAATGCTTGGCTGAAAAGATGTGTCTTTAATCTAGATTTAAATTGGGAGAGTGTGTCTGACCCTCGAATAGTATCGGGGAGGCTATTCCAGAGTTTAGGTGCTACGTATGAGAAAGCTCTACCCCCTTTGGTGGATTTAGTTATTCTAGGTGTTATCAAAAGTCTGGAGTTTTGAGATCTTAGAGAGCGTGATGGGTTGTAGTGTGGTAGAAGCTCTGTTATGTAGGTAGGGGCTCAACCGTTTAAGGCTTTATAAGTAATTAAAAGAACTTTAAAGTCAATACGATACTTAATGGGTAACCAGTGAAGGGTTGATAACATTGGGGTTATGTGATCGTATTTTCTGGGTTAGAACTCTGGCAGCTGCATTCTGAACTAACTGTAGTTTGTTTATTGATGATGCAGGACAACCACTAAGTAGTGCATTACAGTAATCAAGTCTTGAGGTCACAAATGCATGAATAAGCTTCTCTGCGTCAGAAACACATAGAATATTTCGTAATTTGGCAATATTTCTAAGGTGGAAGAAGGTTGTTTTTGTGACATTTGAGATGTGATTTTTAAATGACAGGTTGCTGTCTAATATAACGCCGAGGTCTTTAACTGTATTTGTTGGGAGTATCAGTGCAGCCTTCAATTTGCAGGTTATAATCCGAGATATTCTTGTGTGTGTGTATTTTGGTGCGATAAGTAATATTTCTGTTTTGTTAGAGTTTAAAAGAAGGAAATTAGCAGTCATCCAATGTTTTATACCTTTGATGCACTCTGCCAAGGAGGGTTAGGTGTCAGTATGTGGAAGAGCAGGTGTGTCTTCAGTTTTTTTTTTGTTTGGTATTATTCTGTTTTCACAGCTGAACTTGGGTGGAGGTTGGCAGCTCATTTTATCAGGGTGGAATCCAAATTCCCCATCTTACCCAAGACATTTTAAGGTGTTCACTGGAAACATTTCAAGCAATCTGGCCAATTTATGAATAACAAACAGCTTTGACTTCAAACCCTCCACCCTACTGTATATACAGCAGAAATGAATTTTATAGTGTATTTCAGTGAGAAAACTGCAGAAATGCATATAACTTAAAATACAAACCAAAGTTAGGAAAATTTCTTTTAAAACATTAAATACAGAAGCCATTAGATACTCTTTGAATGCTTTTACTTTAATATACAGTCTGCAGGCTACTTATATACAAACATAAAGTCATTTAAGGGTTAAGTTATCAGAGCTCCGCTAGAGATCGTGTATTCTGCTCCCGGTTTTCCATTTCCCGCTCACAGACTGTTCACTGATTCCGCTCAAAGCAGATGAAGATTAGTCTCATCAGATGCGTTTACATGGACACATCGGATTGAATTTAATCAGATTGTGCAAACTGAATGTAGTGTTTACATGAAAGGTAAATTAAGTGATCTGATTGATGTGCGTGTTAACATGACAAGATTCAAATCCGATATAATCTGCTGGCATGCGCACACTGATACCCACTAAAACAAGAGTTTTAAAGCACATGTTGTGTATATTTTATTTTACAAACGGCACAATTTTTTTTTACAGTTTATCAAGGCAGAGTGTCTCGTGCCAATGAAGCATGAGCACATCCGATGTGGTTTTACCATGGTTTTACCATGACAAAACTACCAAGACCCACCAGAGCGTCTGCAGGCAAACAATAATTAAAATAAATGTTTAGCAACAGCTAATACAGAACTTTAGAAGTGATAATAATTGAAATGACACAATCACCAGTGAAATAAAAACATTGTCGTACCTTAGTGAAATTCATGTATTACTGAAATACCTCTTACAAACACTAGTGAAATAAAAACATCGATCGAACTTAGTGACATTCATTCATATGTTTTACTGAAATACCTCTTACAAACACTAGTGAAATAAAAACATCGATCGAACTTAGTGACATTCATTCATATGTTTTACTGAAATACCTCTTACAAACACTAGTGAAATAAAAACATCGATCGAACTTAGTGACATTCATTCATATGTTTTACTGAAATACCTCTTACAAACACTAGTGAAATAAAAACATCGATCGAACTTAGTGACATTCATTCATATGTTTTACTGAAATACCTCTTACAAACACTAGTGAAATAAAAACATCGATCGAACTTAGTGACATTCATTCATATGTTTTACTGAAATACCTCTTACAAACACTAGTGAAATAAAAACATCGATCGAACTTAGTGACATTCATTCATATGTTTTACTGAAATACCTCTTACAAACACTAGTGAAATAAAAACATCGATCGAACTTAGTGACATTCATTCATATGTTTTACTGAAATACCTCTTACAAACACTAGTGAAATAAAAACATCGATCGAACTTAGTGACATTCATTCATATGTTTTACTGAAATACCTCTTACAAACACTAGTGAAATAAAAACATCGATCGAACTTAGTGACATTCATTCATATGTTTTACTGAAATACCTCTTACAAACACTAGTGAAATAAAAACATCGATCGAACTTAGTGACATTCATTCATATGTTTTACTGAAATACCTCTTACAAACACTAGTGAAATAAAAACATCGATCGAACTTAGTGACATTCATTCATATGTTTTACTGAAATACCTCTTACAAACACTAGTGAAATAAAAACATCGATCGAACTTAGTGACATTCATTCATATGTTTTACTGAAATACCTCTTACAAACACTAGTGAAATAAAAACATCGATCGAACTTAGTGACATTCATTCATATGTTTTACTGAAATACCTCTTACAAACACTAGTGAAATAAAAACATCGATCGAACTTAGTGACATTCATTCATATGTTTTACTGAAATACCTCTTACAAACACTAGTGAAATAAAAACATCGATCGAACTTAGTGACATTCATTCATATGTTTTACTGAAATACCTCTTACAAACACTAGTGAAATAAAAACATCGATCGAACTTAGTGACATTCATTCATATGTTTTACTGAAATACCTCTTACAAACACTAGTGAAATAAAAACATCGATCGAACTTAGTGACATTCATTCATATGTTTTACTGAAATACCTCTTACAAACACTAGTGAAATAAAAACATCGATCGAACTTAGTGACATTCATTCATATGTTTTACTGAAATACCTCTTACAAACACTAGTGAAATAAAAACATCGATCGAACTTAGTGACATTCATTCATATGTTTTACTGAAATACCTCTTACAAACACTAGTGAAATAAAAACATCGATCGAACTTAGTGACATTCATTCATATGTTTTACTGAAATACCTCTTACAAACACTAGTGAAATAAAAACATCGATCGAACTTAGTGACATTCATTCATATGTTTTACTGAAATACCTCTTACAAACACTAGTGAAATAAAAACATCGATCGAACTTAGTGACATTCATTCATATGTTTTACTGAAATACCTCTTACAAACACTAGTGAAATAAAAACATCGATCGAACTTAGTGAAATTCATTCATATGTATTACTGAAATACCTCTTACAAACACTAGTGAAATAAAGCATCGATCGACCTTAGTGACATTCATTCATATGTTTTACTGAAATACATCTTACAAATACATCGATCTGCAACAGTGAAATTCCTTCATATGTATTAATGAAATGCATCTTATAAACACTACTGAATTCATTCATATGTATAACTGCAATCTTTTACAAACACTAGCGAAAATCATTCACATGTATTACTGAAAAGCATTTTACAAACATCAGTGAAATTCATTCATATGCATGCTAAAAAGCCTCTTATAAACACTAGTGCACTACTGAAGCAACATATTTCAGGTAGCCTATAGTTGATGAAAGATTTCAGTGTAGTTGATGAGAGCTTATTTCACTTGAAAAGGAAGCTGTACCCGCAGCTTTACCCGTATTTGAGCCCAGGCAAACCTTTGTAATACATCTGTTGTTGTGTCGCAAAATGTACGTTTTAAGAGTTCGTTAGAGCACAATGTGGTTGTTTAAATTTACAATCTGAGGTCAAATTATAAATGTTCAACTGTTTAAAAATGTGCTCAGCCATTTTCGGAGGTGTAAGATTCGCACTGTCAGTAGTCACGAGTAGTGTTGTCACGGTACCAAAATTTCAGTAGTCGGTACCAATACCAGTAAAATTCCACGGTTCTCGGTACCAATTTCGGTACCAAAGCAAAACACCAGTACATGCTAATTGAAACACAATTTTATTAATAAAGCTCATTGTTAATATAAATGTATAGAAAGCAATGCCATTTTCTATACATGAAGTATAAGTTAATTGTTGCTGAACTGTTGTGTGCTCTCTGCTGATGCTGATGAACATCCTCCTCAGTGTGCTGCTGTATAAGACAAATAGGATAAACTTCAGTAAGTCAACTGACTGAATAAACATGCATATGCAATATTAAAACAAACCTCCGTTTTTATACTGCATTTACACAAGATTACTTACATTAAGGTAACTGTATATTAAAATAATAAATGCAACAGATATATTTTTCTTTAGTTTAAATGTGGCTTTTTAAACCTAATAGAGTTACAGTATCTATCCAAGACATACACATTGCTAGTCATATAGTTATCTCGCATCTCTTGTGGATCGGAGCTACGCTTATCCGCTCATCACGTCTTATTGCGTCTATAAAAAGTTTCCGACTGACAACCTGTCAGACAGAGCATCAGTACCCGGTTGACCCGGTACATCGGTGGTACCGGGTCTTATGAAAATTAGGTACCGACAACTTTTTTATTTTTAGGTACCGACTTGGACCCGAAGTACCGGGACTTTTGACAACACTAGTCACGACGCGCTGAGAACAGTCATATCTGGCAGCACATGTAGCCTAACTTGTCGCTGGTTCTGATGTTCTGGTTTAGGTATAACAGGGTCTTGTGGCTGCCCTTTTTTCTGACCAAATTGTTAACAGTGTAAACCCTAACCCAATGAGGATTATACATGCATGTGCTTGAGGAAATAAAGTGAGTTTATGAGACAATGCAGATACACTAGACAAATACAGATGAAAACATAAATGTAAGCCTGTGTTATTTATGTATTTATTAGTTTTAATCATCTTTTAGTCATCTGCATTGTTGTAACAGTTTTGATGTATAAATATTTTTATTTACCTTAAAATTGAACTTTAAACTACTCATTATCTTAAAGTCCGGTCACTACGTAGGCCTATGCATACATTTTTTTAACAGTTTATTCAGTCACTCACTCATTTAGACGTGTACGTTGTACCAGTATGTTCAACGTTCAAAATTCTGTCATCATTTACTCACCCTCTTGTCATTAAAACAGGTATGACTTTCTTTCTTTCACAAAACACAAAATAAGATATTTTTGAAGAATGTTGTTAACTGGCACCCATTGACTTGCATTAGTTTTGTGTCCATACAATAGAAGTATCTTTTAGCTCTTATCAATCACATACCGTATTGTTCTGTCTCTCCAGCCTTGCTTTTTACTTTTACTCGTCTTTGCTTAATTGTTCTAGAAAGACAGCATGATAAGCTATATTAAATGTTAAATATTAATATTTCTTAACTCTTTCTATGTGGCATCCCTTTAGCCGACAACACAAGTGCTGAGTTCTTATGGACGTCACTTTCGTTTTAGAAACATTTACGTTTAAAAATAAAGCAGTGCTTACAACTGCTTGTCTAAAATTTACTTGCAGTGATAGCTGGTGTAAAACAATCATTGCCCGCAGACAAAAAATGTCTACTACATGTAACAAATAACCAATAATTGTGTTTGACTTAACACTGTACTTTGATTAACAGAATATTACCGCATATTGATTTCAGGTTATACATTTCACAAATATTAGGGCTGCAACTAACGATTATTTTGATAATCGATTAGTTGGGCGATTATTTTTTCGATTAATTGATTAATCTGATAAAATGTGATTACATCTTTTGCTTATCATAAGTAAATCAGATATGGGAAAAGTATACACAACTGACCCAAAATGTTGTGAATGTCTCCATAATTAACACACCTGGTGAGTTGATTCATGTGTATCATATTAGAAGCAACTGACAATAGTCTCTCCCAAACGTGGGAGCGAGGGGAGGGTCTGCCAAGGAAATCATTTTTTTGTGCCATGAAAAGTGAGATATTTGTCATTCAAATATAGTGAAGTACAGTAAAAAGTAAACAGAAAAAGTAATACTTAAGTGCAAATACTCAAAAAGTGTACTTAAGTACAGTTCTCAAGTAAATGTACTTCGTTACCCACCTCTGAACTAAATAAACCACCAAATCAGGGTATTTAGCCAATTATGTACTTTGCAAAGTGACTTGATTCAAGTCACTGACTTGACTTGACTTGATTTGACAAACCCAACCAGCCCGAACAAAGCTGGCACTGTTTGTCAAAGCACTGTATTTTTCATGGGTTTTCAAGAAGCCCTATCTTGTTTTCTATAATCATTATTAATAATACAAACACACGAAGTGCTCTTCGTGTGCACACAGATTATATGTAAAAGTGACATCTGCTTTATGGTTTTAAGCATAGACTGTATAAAACATGGACGTAGTGTCCGTGACGTCACCCAAAAGTTTGTGAAGAGCAATTTTTAAGCCTAAAGTGGGCACAGCCGGTTGTCGCCATCTTGGCAGCGCGTCACCGCGCATCACTCCCAGATCACTCGCCACAGGGCCGTGTTGGCTTGCTCACCGGGAGGCTGCTTTTATTAGATATCATTTATTAGAATGATCTTGCTTGCTCGAAACACTATGCACTGTGTTTATACCTTTTCTGTTTTTTTCTGTTTTTCTTATTTTCTCCTGTAAAGCTGCTTTGGAACAATGCACATTGTGAAAAGCGCAATATAAATAAAATTGAATTGAATTAATAAAAAAAGGGCAAAAAGGCAGGACGTGGGTGGAGCTGAGGTGCCTGGTTGGTGAAACCACTTGTCACTCAAGTGGCCACGCCCTTAATTATGCATAATTTTAAGGCTTAATATAATTTAAATGGATGAGTTATAAAAAAAATCACTCCCCTCACAAATGTCATTAAGGGCAAATTTAGCTTTATAAAACAGTCAGTTCTGGTCCTTGATTCTGATTGGCTAAGCCTAGCTGTTATAAAATACCCCAATTTATAACGGCTGACCGCATTACAAAGCCTAAATATCACGTTATTTACTTTATTTTATGAAACCTTGCTACGCATATGGATTAACCGTTTTATAAAAGCAATAAGCCCCATGAAGCAGTGGGTTACAGTGCATTTTATAACAGCTAAGGGGGTTTTAGGCACTACACGAACAACGCCCTTAGCTGATATAAAATGCACTTTAACTCACTGCTTCTTGTGGCTTATTGCTTTAATATAGACCAAAATCATTTTGTACCAGGCTGTAAACATGTTTTTCTCTGCTTTAAAGTTGGGCATTTTAACATGGGGCTCAATGAGATTCTGCTCTCTAGCGGCCAGCCGATTAATTGCTGTTTAAGTCACTTCCGTGTTGGTTTTACGAGAGAGACGGAAGGTTGCTGCTTGCTTTTGAGTAACTCCATCACACTTTTACTGCTGATTTTTTCTTGTTTTGAGCGAGCAGCACATCAAAACAACAGTGCTCCTGTAGCTCACCTCACACTGCTTTGATTTTAAATGAGTGTGACTGACAGTTTTATTGTAGGTCCAAGTTCAGGAATACGAGAGAATATTACACGCAGCTCACTTCACACATACACACTAAACTCGTCGGGAAAGAGAGGATACACCCAAAAACCCAACCAATGTGTGAGAAAGAGAGAGGACAAGCACACAACTCAAGAGAGGCCTAATCTTTGATATTTCATCAAAAGACAGGGAGGAACAACTTGGCATGTATTCCTATATGAGTTTCTTTGGGAACTCAGCATTTAAAATGTCTGTGGGAATTTACAATCAAAACCAGTATTTTTGAAGCCCAGCTGTGTCTATTATTTGAATTGGCCTAAATTAAACAAAAGTAGGAGGATTGCTTTTTTTCTCGGACTAACTATCTGAAAGCTGCTCAGCACAGTACCTCGGTAATCCACCACCAATACGATTTGTGTGTAAGATTTGTTCATTCATAAATAGGACTCTAGATGAATACTCTTAGTCCTTTATTTGGTTCTGTAATACAGTTCAATAGAAGGGAAGGAAGGAGGCGGGAGCCGGCGAACATTAACAAACTTTAATTCAAAAATAAACAAACAATAATCCAAGAATAAAAGGCCGGCAGCCACCTCACGGTCGACTGCCGGCCACACAAACATAAACAAACTTAACAGTTTCCGGGCGCGGGTCCTCTCTCTCGATGGTCCGGTCGCTCGTCCTCTTATGCTCCTGAGCTCCCCTGTGAGGCATGCGGGGACCGGCGGTCGCACAGCTGACACTCGTTGCCACTTACGCCGTCGGCTCCGCCTTACTCGCCCCACGGCTCTCGCCCCGCCTTCCTCGCTACATACCCCCATCACCCCTCACAGGCCGGGGGGCAGCACCGAGCCTGTGCTTACTCCCCCCCCCGGGGGGCCTTCTCCCATGAGGGCCCCAGTGACCGGGGCATGCACGGACGAGGCGAGAGAACGGAGCCGGGAGCTTCCCGAGCGACCGGGACGAGAGAGGGGAGAGAGGACAAAACAAACAAAAAAAAAAAGTGGTCCGGTTCCCTCCGCGGGTCTGCGGCGCTAGGTTGTGGTGCTGGACGTCCGGCGGACGGCCCGATCCTGGCGGCCGGCGATGGCTCCTGGCTGAGGGCAGCCGGCACTCCCGCGCTCCCTTCATGGCCGCCACCCCACCTCGTCCCAGGAGCACGGCCGCGGGCTCTTCGTCCCCACCGAATCCTCTTCGTTCCAGCACCACGGTCTTGGGCAGCCGCTGTCGGACGCCCTCGTCCACGCTGCCCGAACTCCTCAGCACCGCGAGGCCGCTCGGCAGCGAGGGCTCCTCGGCAGCATGTCCCTCCTTCCTCCCGGGTTTCGGCACCAATGTAATACGTTCGAGATAATGGAAGGAAGGAGACAGGGTCGGCGTAGCTGGTAAGGGGTTTATTAACTATTAAAAGGAAATAATATTTAAGTTGGCCTCCTGGCACAATCGCTCGTACTCTCCGTACAGCCTGGGTTTCTCTCGCTCCAGCTCTCTCGGTCTCTCGCCCTGTATAGCCACGCTTCTCTCTCCCGATGGTCCAGTCGCTCGTCCTCTTATGCTCCCGAGCTCCCCCGTGAGGCATGCGGGGACCGGCGGTCGCACAGCTGACACTTGTTGCCACTTACGCCGCCGGCCCCGCCTTACTCGCCCCACGGCTCTCGCCCCGCCTTCCTCGCTACAGGTTCCTATTATAGACTTCACTCTGTCCCAGGCTAGATGAGATTTACTGTAAACCGGATTTTTTTGGAATGACCAACTAGTTAGTCATCTTCTCTGTGAGATCATCCAAATTGGTACATGCCAGGTCATATCTTAAACATAAGAACTACCTATTTTTTTATTTTTCAGAGCAAGTTGTGAACAACTTGATGATAATTAGGCCCAGAGAGGCTCTTAGAAAAGATTTACTTGTCACCTTAATAGACCCATAACAGAGATATGGACACTTTTCCCCAGCCCTAGTTGAGCAGGTGACTGAGTAATTTATCCATTTTGAAATTATTAAATCACAGGTTACATAACAGTATTAATTTTGTCATGTCATATGCTTTGCAGTTCTAACACTTGAATAATTCATGAGATGTCAGATGCATTTTGAACATTTGCCTTAGCATAGGTCTACACCTGAAACAAAGAGCGCTTTTCCCCCATCATGCTGAATCGTTCTCGTTGCTTAAATGTTCCACTTCGTGCCGATCTGGGCCAGCCAGTACATAAATGGTCTCATTTTCCACCGCAGGGCTGATAGCGGAAATCTTTAGAATGTAAACATAAATCTGTCACGCGCTGCCATTGGTAACACAAGAGACTGAGGGTGCGTTTATATTTGGCATTAACATGCGATCTCGGTGATCCGAACAAGCAGATCGGATCTTCAGACAATCAGGACACAGCGCGTTTACACTTGTCAACAAGTGGCTTCCACATCTGGATAACTGATCGGATCTCTATAGTTTCCCACCCATTATTTTAATAAGCCTGCAATTTAAAAATAGCGCCGGTGCGGGGAGATTTCACACAACACGTATAACGGGGAGGATGAGCATGTTACAGATTTGATACGCAGCCATGTTGAACTCGAGGCAGCGGTGGGAAGTAAGTGGTCTCGTCTGTCCGAAACCGGACAGACAGAATAATGATACCGGGTGGGGTTTTCTGTGAAATTGTACTGGTAAATGTAGATAAACTGTCTGGATTGCGTTTACATTACACTGAGATCCGATCACAATGCGTCCTCGACTACCTCTGGATCAGGACACGCTGATCGGATCACATTCCGAGCAGAAGCGCGTTTACACTTGTCTTTCCAATGTGTATGTGGAAAACGCACCAGGTTCCGAAACAAACCCTTATGTGTGAAAACACCCTGACTCTCAAATGATTTGTTCCGCGATTCATCCGTCTAGTCCCTCCTATCAGAGTTTAAGTTCAGTGCAGTTGGCAACATTGTTACTTACCACCGCAACCTTTTAAACAAGAGAAAGTAAACTATTGCTATAAGTCAATATCATTCATCCAAATGCGTCATTGATGCCCGCGTGCGCTGTTATTACTTGATTGCCAAACGGGAACAACTCGTGCGGTGGTTTTAAACCCTCACGCGCATAGCAATTCCTGCGAGGAAAACCCCGAGCCACGCGAATCACAAGCTCTCTCGTGCACTGAAAACTCTGCACATTATAAACTCTCTCTGGCGCGAGGAAAAGCCCGAGCCGCGCGCATCACAAGCTCTCTCGTGCACTGAAAACTCAAAGCCCGCACATTATAAACTCTCTCTGGCGCGAGGAAAAGCCTAAGCCGCGTGCATTGCAAGCTCTCTTGCATGAAGAAATGCGCAATGCGCGTTTGTAATATTGATTTGCAACATATATTGGCAAACAGCCAACTATCGTCTAGGGAATCAGCTATCGCCGATAGGTCTGAGGATCGTCGATACACGATAGTATCGTCTATCGGAACAACCCTACTGTAGTTGGATGTCATATATATTATATGTGTAGATAGAGATGGTGGGGATTTTACCTTACCAGTTTGAGCCCGAGTCTGACGAAGAAGCATCCGAAGACGCTAATCCACAAGAAACTCCACCACGACTGGAGCAGGATGTTTCTGTGGCAAGTGACAACACTTTGTCAACAAAACTTCCAGTGTGACAACATGCATGTTGTGCTTTTGCTCATCAATGAAATAAAATATTATTTTTACTTAAAATACTGTTAATATGTTATTAATAATATTATTTCGTCTTAACTGTGCGTTGTCATGGTACATAGAGCATTTCAGAAAGTTTCACATATCCTGCAGTGAACGCGCCAAGATTATTGAAGCAATCTTCGGTGAAATGACGCGCGCACAGTAAAACCCTGGGCTTATACTCCTTTGGTATCGTTTGAAAAATTAATTGTAACCATTGTTCCCTCAGAAGTTCTTCCTTTGGTAGTTGAAATAAGACGGACTTAGTTTCACAATGTAGAACACAGGTTCTAGACATGATACACACGCATCACGAACGAGCGACAGTGTTTTGGGGGAGGAGACTAGTGAAGTTTTCGCGGCAGTCCCAGCCAAACGTAGGCGGGGACTATGTGTAGTGACGTAGATACGCGGCGGTTAGAGACTCGGACTAGCTCATGTCTTGTTTGCATGATTCAGAGTCGACTCCCATTTTTACAAGCCAATAACTTTGTTATTTATTCACCTTCGGACTTACAACTTGGCAGACAGCTTACTTTCAAACATGGCAACATAACACACTGCATGAAATGTAATTTTCATGATCTCATGCTACTTACTCTTTAAACATCCGTGGAAACTCCCACGCAAGGATTTCCCCTTAGAGCAGGGTCCCAATCCAGCAGCAACAGGACTCCGAAAACATTTTCATGCTCTTTAAGCATATAAGCCAAGTCCCAGTCAGATGCATTCAAATATATTTGGGGAAGCCCACATTAGCTTGGAAATCATCTACTTTTTGTGGAAGGAACAGGCGTTGGTTAATATTTTTGCCAATATCTTTTCCCTGTGTTTTCCCATGATGGGTCCGGCGGAGTGATTTAACCTTTTATGTACAGAGGTGTACATGTACATGAGCTCTCAAAAAGGCGTTTCTTGAATGGGTTTTGATGCACATCAGCCATGACACGGTTTGTAGACAGAACGCAAGCGCAGACAGTGAAAGGGTTAACAAAAGACTTTTAATATAATATGAACACAAAACAAAACCCACGAGGGGGAAAAATCACAAGACAATAAACTAAAACTAGACACAGACCAAAACACTGACTCGACTAGACTATAAATACAACTGACAAGGTTACAAACTTGACTAAACTCGACTAACTTCAATACAAGAACAGGATATTAGGCAAAACAAACTGCACAAGACAGAAAACACCAGGGCATTAAATAAGGGATCAAATCAAGAAAGGAACAGGTGAGGGGCATGAAACCATAACGAGATAGTTAATGAGGAAACGAGAGGGCGAGGACATAGACAAGACCGGAGAGCTCATGGCATGCCAAAACAAGCGATGCACATGCGCTTCCACACAAAACATGTGGGACTGTCATGATCCTGCCACAAGACTCGAAAAGCTTGACAAGATGAGGCAGAATCATGACAATGACACAGGAAACTACAGGATCATACTGTACACTGTCACCTACTCAGGTAGAGAATGACAAGTGAAAAATGTGTAAAAAATTCAATTCAATTTAGCTTTACAGGAAGAAAATCTAAACAAACCAAAATGTTAGTATAAGTAATAAAAATAACAAGCAGTCCATCTTTGCTCTTGGTTGTTGATAGAGATTGCCTGAGCTGGGATGATCAGTCAAGTCCACAGGCTCTCACAGGACTGCCAAAAACTTTTAGACTTAGGTTGTCATAATTCATGCATTAAAAGGGTTAGGAAACCATTAAAACACTAAGACCTTACAAACTAAAAACACCAATCAGACAACAAAATTTTGTTAGCATTGAAACCAGATCAGTCATGTATTTCAACTGTTTCCTTATGTAAAAAAAGACAGATTATTACTGCAGTATTTATGACATAAATACTTCTCAAATATCTTTTATCATTTATAATTTATTTTCAAGTGAAGGGAACATTCCTGTGCAATTTACAACTTCAAGTATACTCGAAGGTTCATTCTTACTTAATTCAATTTGATTTTCATAGCCTTGTATTTTTGACTAGTAGCGGGTATTTCTCAATACGATTTAGAGGTATTACATCTTGGATTTTGTCAGGCAAAAAAAATTCCACATTTAAATGTTATAAAAGACATAAAAATATATAATAAATATAATATTTTATGCTGATCTTGTAGCTGTTTTCTTTATAAGTTTATTTTCATATTTATTGGTCAATATTTTTTATTTCTTTTTGTTAAGTTTCTTGTTTCTTCAACAGATTTCTTCTCCAAAAACTACACTGAACTCTGTCAAAGAAATGCCTAGGGGATTCTGAATGGTCCAACTGAGCTGTAAAATCGCAACTAAATCTGACAATGGGATCTGTATTATCTAAGTCAATAAAATCAATAAAATCGCAATTGCATCTTTTATCAGATTTTTGATCATGCCCTAAGGTGTTAACACACCTAGTCATATCAGCAAGCAACAAGCAATCATCTTTGTGATTCTACAGTACATATTTTGTATCTTAGACACTGTCTGGATAAATGAGACATGAAACCTGCACCAGGTTGGAGGTTACAGACAAAAGTGTCTGGGAAAATCAGCAAAAGCCAATCCTCATGCTGTTTTCCGGGTGTTCATCGGAGACATTCCAAGCAAATGAATGAATAACAGACAGTCTTGCCTTCAATCCCTCCTTCATACAATACAGCCGGAATGTCTCTTATTTTTACATTGAATTTGGATGTGGAATGTGAAAAACGTAACAGAGACATGAACCAGATTACAAGCTACAAAGTTTGGGAATTGAAAGATCTAAGTCCATATAGTGACAGATGTACAGACGGTTTTATCTCCATAGTATTCAAGGCTGCAGCTGAACAATTGCTGTCAATTTAGATCATTAAACACATTTTAAAGCCACAGGTATGATACAGGCTGTCAAGATAAAATGTGTGCCACGCTTCCTTCTGAATGACTGTAGTTAATTTTTTTGCACAAGGGAAGCCTTAATTGACTGAAAGATAGACACAGGAAAATAGATGTTGTTTGGAGTCTTAAATCATAAATGATAGAGGCTGCAATAAACTATTTTCATACTTTCATACTGGTTTGATACAATCTGCAGGCTACTCATTAAATAAGCTACTTATAAAGTGGTTTAAGGTTTTAGCTGTGCAGCATATGAATTGAATTTGCATGCATAAACGTGCATATTTAAATCGGCGTGTTAAAAATAGAAAATCTACTAAAAGGACATCACACATCCTTTATGCAAGATTGTATACGTGGTGCAGTGAAAAAACGTTAAAGGGGAGGTGTGTTTAGAGCTACTTGCTTTCTCAAAAATTTACTGAAATAAACACTTTTACGAATTGCTGTAAAAAAAATGGCATATTATTTACAAAATAGGGGGAAAAAAAGGGTGTGAAAGAGGAGGGGATATGCAGAAAAGCGGTAGCCCGCAAAAAAAACGTTAAGGGAGTAACCCAGTCCTGCTCTAAATCAAGATGACCTTTAGATGCTCTGTGAAGTGAAATTACATGTTTTGCCTTGGAGGACCATAAATGCATGTGTTAGTGAGAAAAGTCAGTAGAGACTGAGAAACATCAGACAAATACAGCTGAAAGTGTAAGCATTTATTTTGACTATAACAGCATGGCTACTAACATCAAGTATATTATTGTAAATGAAATATTGATTCGAAATAATTTTATTGGGTCATTTGTAGTAAATGCAGACCCCCTGCAAGGAAAACCTGTGGCTTTTCAGTTTTAAGGCAAGATATGAAGTTCAAACAAGACGAATATGCAATTTGCAATGCATTTCTAAATATAATCTCATATATATTAATAATTATGCATTTTTATATTTCATTTATGCGTAATATTAAATGGCACCGGCCAAGATGACGCGCAGACCTGATGACCCTGTGTAATTAGTTTTGAGTGGTTGTAATCAAGAAATAACAGCCCTTGGAATGACGTGCCTAGCCAAGTCTTCCAGAGAGTTGTGCAATAACCCCAATAAAATAAGCATCAGAACAATGATTTTAGGAATTTAGGAACCAGTTTAAAACAAGTTTTAAAGGCCCACTGAAATCCTTTGGAACGCGCAGCATTATTTGACGTGTTGACGTCATTTTAACAGAAAAAATGCAGAGGGCACGAGACATATTGAGTGACAGAGGAGAATATATCGATTAAAGTCGATATTTTGGTTTGTTTTTCACACATAAAGCATTCTCGTCGCTTCAAAAAATTCAACTGAGCCACTATGCGCGGATGGACCAATTTAACAATGTCTTTAGTACTTTTCTGGACCTTGGCAAAAACTGACACCATGGTTTCAATGAGGAGGCCTGGAAAGCTCTCGGATGTCACCTAAATATCTCTATTTGTGCTCCGAAGACGCCGGAAGTTCTCTAAACATGTTTAACGTCATGTGAGTGAGTAAAACATCACATAAAGTTGATTTTTGGGTGAACTTCCACTTTAATGTTTACACTGTCTGGATTATCCATTATCTCCCATCTAGTGCATTATGCGTCATTCACCATGTAAGAAATAATAAATGTGCGATATGAGGCGCCACTTCAGCAGCTCTGATAGTCAAGGGGGCGGGACTCTCCGGATTCTAAAGCGGATTTGATTGGACAAGAACTTTGACGAGAGGCTGAAGTGTAGCGTTATGTCATGGAATTTCTAGATATTTTTAAAACGCACATGTAGAGTTGGGTATCAGTCAGTCAGGTTAATGTTTAAAGAATCGTGTACATATTACAAACCCGATTCCAAAAAAGTTGGGACACTGTACAAATTGTGAATAAAAACAGAATGCAATGATGTGGAAGTTTCAAATTTCAATATTTTATTCAGAATACAACATAGATGACATATCAAATGTTTAAACTGAGAAAATGTATCATTTTAAGGGAAAAATAAGTTGATTTTAAATTTCATGGCATCAACACATCTCAAAAAAGTTGGGACAAGGCCATGTTTACCACTGTGTGGCATCCCCTCTTCTTTTTATAACCGTCTGCAAACGTCTGGGGACTGAGGAGACAAGTTGCTCAAGTTTAGGAATAGGAATGTTGTCCCATTCTTGTCTAATACAGGCTTCTAGTTGCTCGACTGTCTTAGGTCTTCTTTGTCGCATCTTCCTCTTTATGATGCGCCAAATGTTTTCTATGGGTGAAAGATCTGGACTGCAGGCTGGCCATTTCAGTACCCGGATCCTTCTTCTACGCAGCCATGATGTTGTAAATGATGCAGTATGTGGTCTGGCATTGTCATGTTGGAAAATGCAAGGTCTTCCCTGAAAGAGACGACGTCTGGATGGGAGCATATGTTGTTCTAGAACTTGGATATACCTTTCAGCATTGATGGTGCCTTTCCAGATGTGTAAGCTGCCCATGCCACACGCACTCATGCAACCCCATACCATCAGAGATGCAGGCTTCTGAACTGAGCGCTGATAACAACTTAGGTTGTCCTTGTCCTCTTTAGTCCGGATGACATGGCGTCCCAGTTTTCCAAAAAGAACTTCAAATTTTGATTCGTCTGACCACAGAACAGTTTTCCGCATTGCCACAGTCCATTTTAAATGAGCCTTGGCCCAGAGAAAACGCCTGCGCTTCTGGATCATGTTTAGATATGGCTTCTTTTTTGACCTATAGAGTTTTAGCCGGCACGGTGGATTGTGTTCACCGGCAATGTTTTCTGGAAGTATTCCTGAGCCCATGTTGTGATTTCCATTACAGTAGCATTCCTGTATGTGATGCAGTGCCGTCTAAGGGCCCGAAGCATCCAGTATGGGTTTCCGGCCTTGACCCTTACGCACAGAGATTGTTCCAGATTCTCTGAATCTTTGGATGATATTATGCACTGTAGATGATGATAACTTCAAACTCTTTGCAATTTTTCTCTGAGAAACTCTTTTCTGATATTGCTCCACTATTTTTCGCCGCAGCACTGGGGGAATTGGTGATCCTCTGCCCATCTTGACTTCTGAGAGACACTGCCACTCTGAGAGGCTCTTTTTATACCCAATCATTTTGCCAATTGACCTAATAAGTTGCAAATTGGTCCTCCAGCTGTTCCTTATATGTACATTTAACTTTTCCGGCCTCTTATTGCTACCTGTCCCAACTTTTTTGGAATGTGTAGCTCTCATGAAATCCAAAATGAGCCAATATTTGGCATGACATTTCAAAATGTCTCACTTTCAACATTTGATATGTTATCTATATTCTATTGTGAATAAAATATAAGTTTATGAGATTCGTAAATTATTGCATTCCTTTTTTATTCACAATTTGTACAGTGTCCCAACTTTTTTGGAATCGGGTTTGTAGATATCTATGATTGTCGGGGTGCATGCATTAAAGTGACTGATGTCTGCTTGACTGGCGCATTATTGAACCAATGAGATAAGAGAAAACGGTGAGTCATCAAGAACCTCATTTGATTGGGCACAAGAAGGTAGCCCCGCCTCCCCGCTCACGCTTGCAAACCTAAATGAGTGAGACAATCGTGCCAAAACTGTAAGCTCAGCTACAAGCGAGACGGAACCGTACACATCGGTTTATTGCAAGAAACAGTTTTCGCCTGCGTAGGCAAGATGTTTGCAACAGATTTATTTTACATACACAAAGACAGGTTCTGCGCGATGAGTCTGTTTCACAGTTCATAACACCATTGTTTTTGCAGGCACACCTCTGTTTACAGACTCGCAATGCTTTTGGCCGTATTTCAGCGCAAAAAACGTGTCAAAAGTGTAAGCGTGGAAAAAACGGAGGTCAGAAGAATACAGATCATAATTATTTGACGTAATATGAAGTTGCCGTTTCACAAAACATGAATTACGCTTACGAAAAATGATACAATGCTGCAAAACTTGTTTTCTTTCGCTTGCAGCTTGATTTACACCTTTACAAAACTTTTTTTGCGAATGCAAATTTATTTTATGCTTGCAATGTCATGTACGCTTTTACAAATGTTATGCTGCGCATGCAAATCTTTTAGGCATGAATTTACCTTCATATCTTTGGTATCGGTGTATCTAAATGAGTACGAGTACATGAGCTTGGTATCGGGCCCAATACCGATACTTGTATCGGTGCATCCCTAACTACCATAGTAGAAAAAATGATTGTATATTTTTTTGTTTGATATTTTGAAGAATTTAGGAAAGCAAACAGTTCTGAGGCACCTTTGACTACCATTTCATTTTTTCCTACTATGGCAGTCAATGATGTCCCAGAACTGAAAATTGCTAACATTCCTACAAATATCTTCCTTTGTGTTCAGCAGAACAAAGAAATGTATACAGGTTTGGAACAACTTGAGGGTTCGTGATTAATGACAGAATTTTCATTTTTGGGTGAACTATCACTTTAATCTTTATGCTACGGTAGAGAGACATCCCCCCTCCCCCAAGTTCTTAGTGAAATGTTCTCATACCTTAGAAATTAGTCATCAATATTATTTTTTAATTTAAGAAAATTGATGGCAAAACCCTGAAAGAAACAGTCAAGTATCTTAAAGCGTCAATGGCATTGGCACTCAAAATGGTGCTTACTAAAAAACAGTCTACTGTACTATAAACAGAACTCTGCAAAACAGTACATTCCTCACTACATTCCGGAGTTCCCAAAAACGCAGCTGTGAAGCATGACAAAGAGCCATCTGGTTTTATTCAGAAAAAAAACAGTAGGAATTAAGGAGACAGATACCGTAGTTACGGTAATATTGGCAACAATATTATTAGTTAGTGAGTTACTGAATTCATGTGATTAATTCTGAACAGTAAACATTGGCTAGACTAAACATTACTTGAGCCTTACATTTCAATGCGTAACCGAGGTGCTCATTCACAAAACGTGTATAAAAAATGGTCAATACTGTTTGCATTTTCAAATCTGCCGCTTTCTGATACTAATGTTATTTTTCAGATCTCTCGTTTTCATACAATTTGAAGGATTTCCAGAAGTTTTGTGCTGTATGGAACGAAACCCATTTTTAAATATTTACATGTGCACCAATAATTTGACTATATACTTTCATGAGAGTAAAGCCCAATTTACTTTTCGTACCCCACGCTGTAGCCTGATGCGCACCTCTCCAAAAATGCAACAGCACGTCAATTCGATGCAGACCGCAAGCGCTGTGATTGGTCTGCTTGAACCCCTTACTCTATGGGATCAGAATCGTTGCATTATTCTGAATAAATAAACTATGATCCGCAAATAAATATAGAGAGTTTCACAAACATTTTTTAAATCCACATATGCACAAAAAGCGAACCATAAATATATGTTAGACGTTCCACAAAAAGAAATGGAATTCACAAATAAATACAATGAGATTTGCAAATAAAAAATATTTACAAATTTATTTTAATGGCATTTATTTGTAGATCGCTTTCTGCACATTTGTGGATCGCTTTCTGCACATTTGTGGATCAGTGCACGCATTTGTGGATGGCTCTCTGTGCATTTTGAAACATTTCTAACATCAAGACGTGCACACAATCCACAAATAGGTGGACTCCGCCCACTATCTACATAAGCCAATCGGGTAACTTCTGCTTTCGTTGTCCAATAGGGCATGTTCTAACTTCAGCCAATCACGTTTTGCTCTGCACTATGATTCAGGGAGCTAACATGGCGGCTAGTGGCGGTCTAAAATGCGTGATATATGAAGAAATGAGAATGGCCTCTTCTTTATACTACTCATAATGATTGGTTGTGTTTATATGCATTGTCCATATGTTAGTAACAAACGACTGAAATGTTTATGACTTGATAACAGCGTGCACGGACTGGGGTGGACAATCCCCATCCCGGTGACTGATTTGGTCTGCTGCCAGCCAGCCGTTTTATTGTCTTTACGTACCAAAGTGATGAATTCCGATTTTGGCATTCTATAAAATATAATCTGTTTCCCCGATACTGCATGGGTAGGCAGCTAGTTCGCGTCGCACACTCAGCGCGTGCCTCCTTTCAATGTGTGCAACGTTTGCATTGCAATGCGCACTGCAGCTGTCGGTGTACTACCAGTATAACGATGGCAGAATTAACGTGGCGGAAATCATCAGTACTGTGAATTTGTATGTCATTCATAATTCAAAATAAAACTTAATTTAATCAGTCATCTCGGTTTATCCCATTCCTGAATGATCTCTGCTGTGGTTAAACTACTGTCTAACTCTTTGCCACAACAAAAGATGCCGATCCTTTGACTATGATCTTGTGCACACAATATATTCTCAAATTCACACAGCAACCCATAAGTAAATGATGTAGGCCTAGTAAAATTTGTGTTTTCGAACCTTACCATAGTAAATGTTGGTATACAACTGCAGATAATCAATTTACTGTAGTTAATAATAAGGGCTGTGGCTCTCAGTATAGTGTGTTATACGATATATGTCTCCATTTTTCCTGGTGCTAAATAAATCAATATTGTTGGGTTATAATTATGTATATGTTGCTGCCTTTTAAATGACACATAGGACAGCTTTAAAATACTGTTTATTTCATTTATTTGTTGGCAAATAAAAAACAACGGGGGCAATAAGAATGCAAGGGAGGCAACACAAGTTTTCTCTTTTATGAAAAAAGAATGAAGCAAAATATAAAATTGCCTAATAAAAATTAATTGAAACTAATTGTACAAATTAATGGGTTCACCATACAAATGCACAAAGGCACTGGATATTACAGGGCATTTCAGTAAAGCCCTTTTCATACAGAGATTTGTCCCGAGATGATGTCACCCCCCTTGCGGTGATTTTGGCTTTTTTATAGTTTTTATAGTTCAATAGCGCGGTTTGCTATATTATAACCGCATTCCTTCTATATTTAGTGCCAAATAGGCCTAAAAAAGGTTATTATATAGCATACATTGTTGGTTTTTAAATGATAAAGATATCAATTTAAAACAAAATAAGTACTTTTTATGTAGTCTATTTATTGGTAAATGCAGAACACTGAAGAATGAGACGCAAGAACCAAGAAGCCTGTTTTTACTACTTTAACTGCAATACAAAAGGGCAATTATTTTGTTTTAGATGTTTTTGTTTAGAAAATACAAGCATGCTCAGGTAGGCTCAAATCAGTCTGTTAGCAAAAAAAATCGCTCCTCCACGTCGTGTACATCAAGAGACACACAAGACTTGTTTTAAAGAAGAGATTCTTTTGAGGAGATTCCCCCCTTCAATGTAAAGTGCTTTGAGTGCCCAGAAAAGCGCTATATAAATGTAACGAATTATTATTAATTATTAAAGGTTGCTAAGCGATCAAGTTTACTGAAGTACTCTATCATTCCATCTACCTCATGAACAGTTGAACAGTTAAATGTTCTCCCCACTGTGCAATAAATATGTGCAATACTCAACTACTCACTTATACTCATATTTATTTATTATACATATGTTACTGATTTAATATATCATACAGCTATCCCATTCCCTTACACAATTTGTATATAGCACCTTATAACTTGTACATACATACATAGCACATACATACAATATTAGCATCCGCTGCTCTTTTGACATACTGTATATTGTTTTTTTTCATATGTGTATTATCTATTACATATTTATTTTTTACTATTTTGTTACCTGTGTCTTGTCAATTTCAACTGTATATGCACTGGAAGCTTCTGTCACTAAGACAAATTCCTCATGCGTAGAGCACATTTGGCAATAAAGCTCCTTCTGATTCTGATGTATGTTCTTTGCGTTATTATGGGAAACTTTATATGAGCTGTTCATATGATATGGGGAATTGTGGACAGAATTGTCCCATATGGTCATCTCGCAATATACTTACCCTGCCACTATAAAGACAACGCTTACTATTGTTAATGTTATGGGTAGTGTTTCATACACTGATCATTTTGTCTTGGCAAAGAGTTAGACAGTAAACAGAACAGTTTAGCCACAGCAGAGATCATTCAGGAATGGGATAAACCGAGATGACTGATTAAATTAAGTTTTATTTTGAATTATGAATGACATACAAATTCACAGTACTGATGATTTCCGCCACGTTAATTCTGCCATCGTTATACTGGTAGTACACCGACAGCTGCAGTGCGCATTGCAATGCAAACGTTGCACACATTGAAAGGAGGCACGCACTGAGTGTGCGACGCGAACTAGCTGCCTACCCATGCAGTATCGGGGAAACAGATTATATTTTATCGAATGACAAAATCGGAATTTATCACTTTGGTACGTAAAGACAAAAAACGGCTGGCTGGCAGCAGACCAAATCAGTCACCGGGATGGGGATTGTCCACCCCAGTCCGTGCACGCTGTTATCAAGTCATAAACGTTTCAGTCGTTTGTTACTAACGCATATAAACACAACCAATCATTACTTAGTATAAAGAAGAGGCCATTCTCATTTCTTAGTATATCATGCATTTAGACCGTCGCTAGCCGCCATGTTAGCTCCCTGAATCTTAGTGCAGAGCAAAACGTGATTGGCTGAAGTTAGAACGTGCCCTACGAAAGCGGAAGTTACCCGATTGGCTTGCGTAGATAGTGGGCGGAGTCCACCTATTTGTGGATTGTGCGTACGTCTTGATGTTAGAAATGTTTCAAAATCCACAAATGCACAGAGAGCCATCCACAAATGCATGCACTGATCCACAAATGCGTGCAGCGATCCACAAATGTGCAGAAAGCGATCTACAAATAAATGCCATTAAAATAAATTTGTAAATATTTTTTATTTGCAAATCTCATTGTATTTATTTGTGAATTCCATTTCTTTTTGTGGAATGTCTAACATATATTTATGGTTCGCTTTTTGTGCATATGCGGATTTAAAAAATGTTTGTGAAACTCTCTATATTTATTTGCGGATCATAGTTTATTTATTCAGAATAATGCAACAATTCTGATCCCATATTCCTCAGATAAAAAAAGCTGATACCATTGCGTTTACTCACACGCAATTCTGAATGAATGATCCATTATATTTACTGTAACAACTCAAGCAGCAACAAACGTAACTGTTTACTTGCCGCTATGACTGCTAATGCTTCTCCATCAACATACACAACAAGCTGCTTCTTTGGCTCTTGTCCTAGTTACACAACTGACACTGACATTAAGTCGCATTAAGATATTTACACAACACAACAAACCTTTACTTTTTACTGGCATTATTCACAGGCACAGCACAAATTATAAACTTGGATACAGCATGTTTGTTACTGGCCATTGATTTAATTTAAGTCAAATGCAAAATGTATTTCTACAGACTTAGTTTATGGTTTCCCTGATAGCACACATACTGTACATCTGGGAGATGTCTATTAGATGTCTGCATTTACATCTGCAAGACGTATTTTTATGATAGTTCAATAATCTTCAATACGTTTGCAATTCGCTTCATTGCCTCTAAGAGTCGCCAACGGACAAAAACCACGAGAAATGTATGTACGCCAGACATGAAGTTGGCGTAGAGCAGTGGTTCCCAAACTGGGGTACGCTTACCCCTGGGGGTACGCCAGGTGACAGAGGGGGTACGTGAACAAAATCCTGAAATCTACTGTTAATTATAACGCACCTGACAATCAAGGCATGTTTTTCTCACAAGCTGAATATAAAGACGTGCTCCCTCTAGTGTACACACAGCAAAAAAGTAGTCACGTAGTGCCATAAAAGGTCAAATTCATGTCATCCAATCAAAAAATATGCGTCCACTCATGCGTAAGCGCACGTCTTTACGTACCGCATGTGACTTCGCACAAAAATTACTGACAGACTTCTGGATAGCTTTGCATGCAGAGTATCGTGCCTTAGCCGATTACGCTTTGAAAACATTACTGCCCTTCTCCACAACGTATCTTTGCGAGAGTGGGTTTTCAGCACTTGCCCACATAAAGAACAAATATCGACACAGACTCTGCATAGAGAATGATTTGAGACTCAGACTTTCTCCGATACAACCAAACATCACAGAGTTATGCAAGTCATTTCAAGCACATCCATCTCATTAAGCAGTGAGTCATTTATTTATATATGAGTCATATATCATTTATTGTTTGATAAAAGAAAATTACATGTATTTAAAATGCAAATAAAAAAAGTTTGAGACCACAATTGTTAATGTAAGAAAGGGGGTACGCAGAATGATGTTAAGTCCTTGGGGGGGTACGCTATTGTAAAAAGTTTGGGAACCACTGGCGTGGAGGAATGCACATTCTCACCTTAATTTCACTGTTAGTACATCCGACAGCGACCGTGAAAGCTGGGGTACTCAAAGTTTTTGTGCGTACGCAGCGTTGATACATGAGGCCCCTGGAGATCTGGAAAACATCTGCTGTGTAAAAATACCTGCCGAACATCAGAGGCTGCATTCACATTTGTCATTTACATGCGACCTGTATCTGGATGTTGTCCAGATACACATTGGAAAGACAAGTGTAAACGCGCTTCTAATTGGAATGTCATCCGATCAGCGTGTCCTGATCCAGAGGTAGTCGAGGACGCATTGTGATCGGATCTCAGTGTAATGTAAACGCAATCCAGGCAGTTTATTTACATTTACCGGTACAATTTCACAGAAAACCCCGCCCGCTATCATTATTCTCTCATCTGTCCGAAGTCTGTCAGACTGCGCAGCAGATGAAAAATACAGTGGAAAGTTTACTCTTGCTCCCGAACGTTGTTAATTTTCCCACTAAATTATCGTGGATACTTTATCAGACCTACAGAGGATGTATGTCAAATCGCACGAGATGTTTTACTTGACCACTTCAGATTTATCATCACATAGGCTATTTGTGACTGCCACAAACGGGTTTTACTCACACAGTGCCAGCAAAGTTTTTAAACGCATCATTAGTTTATTTTCATGTCACAGACACGACTAGCAGCACTATACCAGCTTGTTTCTAACATACATGTGTGTGTATTTACTGTATACGCCGTAATATACTCACCGTTTTCCCGCTGTCCCGAGGGCTTCTGCCGCTTGTGTCTCGTCCCGTTCCCGGGAAGACAGAAGCGGCATCCACGGAGCTCTGAATACACTGTATACAGGGCCGGACTTAAGAGGATGGGGGCCTGCATTAACATGAAACCAACAATGAGCAATACAGTTGTCAGCATTTATTAATCTTGTTTATTGTTAGTTAATGCCAAATACAATTGTTCATGTTAGTTCATGGTGCATGTTCAATGTTTTTAAAAATATTAGTAAATACTGAAAATAAAGATGAACAAATGCAGACATGTAATCTAATGCTTAACTAATGTTAACAAATGCAACTGTGTAAAGTGTTTAAAATATATTAGTATTCTATTGCAATTCCATCAGTAAAGCTTATGACAGATCTATGAGTTTGAAATGCACATTAAAATTGTATTCATATAATGAGATGAAACGTCTTATTATGGCTTAAATAGTTTCATAATAATGAGATGGGTCCATAGTTTTGTAAAGTCTAGTTAACTGAGGTTGTGCAGGGCAAATAGGGCACCCCTCTGTTATAAATCGTTTTAATTACTTTATATCTAACATAACATAATTTTCATGTCAAATTCTTAAATGTAAATCTAAGAGACTGTTTAATGCAGCTCACAGGCCATGAATCCATGAATGGTATATCTGCAAGGTATCATCTTAATTAAGCATTTACATTTTGCCAGAGATCTCAACGTCAGACATGAAATAACTATCTAAACGCAGTTTGAAAAAGCACGAGCAGTTTGTCCCTTCACGCGTCCCGTAGTTCGGTTGTTTTAACTTTGTTTATTAGTTAGCAGAATGTTTTCATTTTTTATTTACATGGATGGATTTAACAGTGTTTGCATATTAACAGTGTTTGCATATTATTTACAAGAACCGCTTATGGCCACAGAACGGGAGATATTAGAAATAAACTCTATATTACCAGTTTTTATTCAGAGTTGTCTGCAGAACACAACACTTTTCATTACACGTTTTTTGTAAAAGTGAAGAAAGTGTAACAACAACAACAACAACAGCTAGTAGACTCTACTGCATCTCCCTGTCGATGAACCGATCTGTCGTCTTCAGTGAGCGGACACAGACTGTGAGGAGCGAGCGTCAAATGGATAACGCGGAGTGGAATAATATAGCGGTGTATTAAGAGCAAGTTTTTCGCGGGGATGTGAATCCTCTCTACTCTACTTCGCCTACCAAAGACGGGCGCCAGCCTGTGAGGGCAAATGGGCAGCGGCTCAAGCCACAGTGCCACCCCGTGAACGCGTTCCGGCTCACGTCGGTCCGCGAGTTTCAAAGGAGAAATACCTGAAATAAAACCGGAGGGTGGCGGCCTGGCGGGAGATGGTGCCAGGTATGCTGTGGATTCTCTGCCTAAAGATCAAGGTGTGGTGCCATGGGTGTAAAGAATCATTATTTCCTAAATGCTGTTCTTTCGCGTTCTTGTCTCTCAGTTTTTGGTTTTCTTTAAGCGCGGCACTGCGATTGCGCTTTGTCAGCCATTAGAGCGTCTTAATGAGCAGTAGTGATGGGTCGTTCTTGAACGATTCGTTCATTTTGAACGAATCTTTAATGTGACTCGGGAAGAACGAGTCGTCTTAGGGAGTGATTCGTTCAGTCGCGCATGCGCATTGCGCAACATTCTATGGGTCCTGTACTGGAATTCAAGAAGAACGAACGATTCAAACCCGAAGACTCGAGAGGTGAACTAATCAATTCTCTTTCCGGCTCTGACTGCATTGGTTTAGCTTACGACGCTGTCACGTGATGAACGAAGGAGTCAAACCCGAAGACTCGAGAGGTGAACTAATCAATTCTCTTTCCGGCTCTGACTGCATTGGTTTAGCTTACGATGCTGTCACGTGATGAACGAAGGAGTCAAACCCGAGGACTCGAGAGGTGAACTAATCAATTCTCTTTCCGGCTCTGACTGCATTGGTTTAGCTTACGACGCTGTCACGTGATGAACGAAGGAGTCAAACCCGAAGACTCGAGAGGTGAACTAATCAATTCTCTTTCCGGCTCTGACTGCAATTGGTTTAGCTTACGACGCTGTCACGTGATGAACGAAGGAGTCAAACCCGAGGACTTGTCAGATAAGTGGTGTGGTGAGCTAATCATAGACTAAAGACCCAGGTAAACAATGAATTAAGCTTTTCTGTTTCTTATAGCATTATAGTTTTGTATTGTTTGTAATGTGATCGACGTTTGCATAATGAACGAAATGAACGATATGACTCGAAAAAAGATTCGTTCATTTTGCTGAACGAGACTCAAAGATCCGAGTCAGTAAAATGATCCAAACTTCCCATCACTAATGAGCAGACAGGTTTCAACTGCGGTAAACGTGACGGATAGAATCCACAAATGACCAATCAGGAAACGCCAACATGACTGACGGAACGTTTAGCCAATTAAACGACATCATTCCTTACATAAGGCAGTGTTATTGAACCTTGGTAGGCCAATGCACAAAGTTTAAATGAAAAATAAAATGACTGGCATATAACTAAACAAATCAAATGAACGAGAGCAGGCGGGCCCCCTGAAGGGCGGGGCCCCTGGGCTGGAGCCCAGTCAAGGCCAATGGTAAGTCCGGCCTTGACTGTATATATAATTTACACACATAAACAAGATTGTATAGTGTTGCTAATAGCTGATGTCAGTAAACACAATATTTAGGGCGCAAACCAAAGAAACGATGCGCTGTCACTTTCAGCCGAACCAACCAAATAGACAAGAACGATGTAGTGATCGGTTTTGATAGTATAGTAACTTCGGCCTACTTAAGTGATTATTTTATCTGTCTGTGACATTAATAAACAAATGATGTGTTTAAAAACACCGTTAAAGTCTGTGTGCATGCGTGCGTGCATGCGCGAGTGAAACCCACCACAGCTTGAATATGTGATTGTGGTACGGCTGAAGTGGTCAAGTACAAAAGCTTGTGTAATTTGACAAACATCCTCTGCTTATATTTTCACATATAAGATCATTAATCGTTTTAATAACTCCAGCTTGGTGGTCCAAACAATTACTATCAAATCATTAGCCACATCAATCACACCACCACCTGTTAAAAACATTGCTATTAATTTGTAATTGATAAAATTATTGACATATTATTGTCACACGACCCTTATGGGAGTATTCTATCAACTATGCAATTAAGTAAGAACATACAAAAGCATGAGCTAAAAAAATACAACCCTTAGTCTATGACAATGGCAGTGTTGGACTTATTAGAGAACATTGTCAATGGCCGATTCCAAAGAGAACAAGTTTTTAGGGTGCCAGCGTGCCAGTGGACATTCCTGCTGTTGCACCTTCTGAGTCTAAATAACCACAGGCACATGTCAACTGTGATTTGAGTCTGTTCATTATTAATGGGTGCACGCATTTGCCATAAATGCAATGGATATGTAAAATCTCTGGTGTACTTTTTGTCAGCTATAGGGTTGGGCGATGTTGGCATCGGCATCGGACGATGCCTACAGTGAAACATTGCGATGGACGATGACATCGGGGGGCCGAGGCAGGGGTTGGGGTATATCAGTTTGCTAGATGGCCATCTGCCAAAACATTAAAAACAATTATATCAGCGCACCAGACTGCGACCAAAACCCATTTTGTGACCAGTTTTCAAGACAGCATGATTTTTTTTCACAAGTCCTCGCACATGTACGAATTTTTGTACGTTTTACAAATTTGGAATTTCTTCCAGTTGTTATTTCATGTGGAAAGACGAGTAGATCTGTGTGTGTGTGATAAGTCAACTGCTCGGGTCACGTGGCACTGATGTTTCCCGCTGCCATTGCGGACGCGCACAGTTCAGGTCTTCATTGACAAGTTTACACACACACAACGTGAGCGTATTACTTTCTACGTCCGTCTCCGTCTAACGCACACAATCTGAGTCTTCCACAGCAATGGATACAACTCCAGAGAGTAAAGTGTCGCCCACAATGGAGGCAACTCTCTGCTCAAAGGCTGTAAGTTCATCGACCCCTCTACCACCGCCTGTTCTGCCCACACTTTATATATCAGACCACTTCTTTTTAAGTTCATTTACAGTGCGATTTTCTGATCCCACCGCGTTGACAGCATCAGCCAAACTCTCCCACTCATTTTTTTCCCTTTTGTTATAAATTCCGGAGGACAAAGTTCCAAATAAAATATTTTTCCTCCTTTCTACCTCCGATAGTAGCACCTCTAACTCACATACCGTGAACTTTCGTTTCTTGCTGCTTGCTTTTGCCATTTTCTTGCTGCTTGATTCGCAAAAGTGGACGCATTACCATATTCAAATGTATTTAATTGAGGGAGGAGACAGGGTGGGGTGTTGTGCTCGTGCGCTCAATTTCGCGTTAATTGTGATGTACAAAGAGAATATGCATGAGATTCTGCGTATGCAGAGATTCATACATCTGAGTTTTTTTGTGCATACGCACATTTACAGCTTTGTCCGTACGCAATGTTTTAGTATGGAATCAACGCAAGTCTTTGTACATGAGGCCCTAGGTCTTTAGCAGACATCTTACAGACATACCTGTGCCTGTACCCATATCTGGGTTTGGGTGCTGTGATTAACAGAAATATGATGGCAATGCCTCTGCAACTGGGATTGTCTACTCTGGCATTGTGTTCTTCATACTGTTTTTTGAATGAAGGTAGAGAGGAGAGTGAGTAGTGAGTTGGCAGTCAGTTGTGTGAGTTGGCAGAGTTCAGCGAGTGAAAGGAAGACTTCCAAATGTCATGTTTACAAATCTGCAAATCACTCTGGGTGCGTGACACGTCACCCATGTATGCCACAAGCACATGCACACTTTGGTTAGTGCAGAGTAGATGTGATTAGAGAAGGGTTTACATGCCTGTTAACTGCAAATAAAATATGCATACACCACATATTTTACTACAATTATGAGCATAATCACATTATCTGGATTTAATCATTGTGTTCACACGAGAAGTTCGTGTTCAAGGCAACAATATTGCCTAAATCTCATTATAATCGCATCACAAGCCTGCATGTAAACACGGTCAGTGTAAAAAACTATAAAAAATACCCTGAGTTAACACACCCAGTCTACAGACATCAGCAAGGCACCAATCTTTGTGAATATACATATTTTGTATCTTAGACACTGTCTGGATAAATGAGACATAAAACTTGCACTGAGTTTGAGGTCACAGACACTTGTGTCTGGAAAATTCAGCAATAGCCAATCAGAGAGAATGGCTTTCCTCATGTTGTTCAACTGAAACATTTCAAGCACCAATTCAACCAAATCTCTATAAAAACAGTATTGCCTTTAAACCCTCCACAGAAACGTGTCTTATTTTTACTTATTTTACTGGAATAAGCAGAAATACAGACATATGAGCCAAATAATAAACAACAAAGTTTAGGCAGTCAAGGCTGTAGAAGCGTGTAGACCATCCAACACATTGCAAATTTGACACCGGTTGTATTAACAAGGGAAGTTTTTAATGTTAACTGAAAATAACTGAAAGCAAAACACAGAAAGATGAGATAAATGTTCTCATCCAAGATCTAAAGCTTCAATAGAATATTAATATCATACTCCCATGCAATCTGCAGGCTTCTCATATTAAATAAATATGAGCTGTACAGCATATGAAGGGAGTTTACATGCATAAACATGCAGGTTACAATGAATGTGTTAAAAAAGAGAAAAAAATAGCTGAAAGCAGATTATATGTCCATCATGCGAAAGATTGTCTTCATGGTGTAATATGAAAGTCTTTGAGACCTGTTTGAATCGTACTTGTTTCCTCAGTAATTCACTGAAATATACACTTGCATTGCTATAATTCCTATTGCGAGAAATTCTAATATACAGTATGTATGGGTCAAGCAAAGTCTTACAGCTGATAATATAATGTTAGTACTGAACAAATGTCACAGTGAAATCTCTAACATCAGGCTGGAATTAGTACCACAACAGAATCGTGCATGAACAGGACCTACTTGATTAAAGCACGGTGTCTTCTTAACCAAATCTCTACAGAAGCGGAGCTTTGCAGATCTTCTCCTGCGGAAGAAAAAATGGCAAATATTATTAAAAAATCTGGAAGACATGGAGGAAAAGGGGAGGGGAAACGGAGAAGTGACAGCGCACTGAAAAGCGAAATGTACAACCCAACCCTACTCAAGATCGAGACGGATGAAATCTAAGAAAATTAATCTAGAAAATAAATCTTTTTTTGTCATTTAAGATGAACAAGATGATCGATGTGCCTTTACAGAGACAGTAGGTATCTGAATGAAAAAATAACTGGCCTGTTAAAACATTGGCACTTTTACTATACCCATTTAGGCTCAATTGATGAAACAATTATTAGGTAAATATTGTTTATTTACTTTTAAAAAGTATTGTTCAGACCTCTGCTGGCAAGGAAATAAAGAAACTGAATCTCTTGGAACTTTAATTGAATACCCCTGCCCAGAGCCGTTGAAAAACAGAGTTGCGACACACTTTGATCTCACGGCCGCGTGGTCACGTGGTTCGTGGAGCGCTCAATAGTTCCAAACTGTCAGTCTGTTTGAATGGGATCAAGCAGGAGATACAGTGCAAGCAGCAGTAATTTATCAATAAATAATCAATGATTGCAAGTAAATGCACCACAAAGAACGCTGAAAAATGAACAAGACAAACAATTTCAGTCAGTAAGCGATTTTATTATATAATTTATACAGGGAGAGGGTAGATAACATTTTATTTAATGAGCAGTCTTTATAGAAAATTATTAAACCACACATGCAGACCCACAGAAAGGCCATTTTTATTTAGGAAAACAATATTTTATTTCAAAAACATTCTTATAATAAAATACCAGTTTTACAGAGATGCATTTTATCAATTTACCTGCGAATGGGTTTGGGAAACGAACGTGAAATGAATGGGCTTCAATGCAATGTTTGGAACTATAGAGCCCTCCATGACACGAGTTACTTCAGCATTCTATTCTTCCAACGGAGGTCTATATGAGTGTCGCAACTCTGTTTATCAATGGCTCTATACAATTGTTTCAGATGTGTACAGAACAGGTTTCACTCACACATTTGTGATGACTAACACAGTGTAACCATAGAAACATTCTACTGTTTTGAGTGTTGAGCATCCACTATTTTGATCATACAGCAACAAAACATTTATGTTATTTATCAATCTGTAGAAGCATGTTCTTGTTTGGTGTTTTTCTTGCAAGATTTCGCAACATGAGAAAGTAAACGCTCATTCCTCTTGCACGTCGCATACATGTACATGTCCTTGATGCACATTGTTCAGTTTGGTTTCGTACACACCACATAGATTATTTTGTAAATGCTGATGTTACTACCAGGGGCGGTGCTACGGGTGGGCCAAGAAAATTATTTTTAAAGTCCCCGTGAACCAGAAGTTGCGATCGTTTTTACTTCCGTATTCTGACACATTTCCGAGTGAAAAGTAATTTCAAAGGAGAAAATTAATGGGCGTGGCTTGCATTTTCACTGCTAATTGATTGGATGTGTAAATACAGCTGTTGCATTGATTTTGAAATGAAACTGGCAGCAGACTGACAGTTGTAGGGGAGGAGTTAACGGATGCTCTGGCCAAGCCGTCTAATTTACGTAATTTCAGATGGATAGTCATGTCAGTACGGAATTGCATTTTCAGATTTTAACTGAAGATTATGAGGGTACATGAATTTAAAAATAAAATGACCCACATTGATAAGCTATTTACTATAAACGCTGCAATATTTCATGAAAAAATAAGAATTGTCATTTTTAATTTCACTGGGACTTTAATATTATTTTAAATATATTTTTTAACCTTAATTCTAAATGTGAATTGTATGAATTAAATAAAAACATTTGAATTGTTTGTTTATTAATAATAATATCCTAATATTATTAAGAATGTGCTCACATGACGTCAGTTACGTTACGCGCCAATATCGCGAATTGTTTCCTAGATGCCTTGGTGTTTCGAGTCTGACGTCATCACGCAACAGTGCGCAACAGTGTTTTTTAGGCCATTTTAACAATCAAATGTAGTTTAGATGGTTAGAGTAAGGTTAAGGTTAGGGTGTGGGTTAGGGTAAAGGTTTCGTAAGACTTGAAACACCAAGGATTTAGTTAAAACCAACAAGCCATGGATCTGATGACGTCAGACTCGAAACACCAAGGATTTAGTGAGAGCCGTCTCTAGATCAGTGGCGAAGAGGGGGGTCCAAGCATAGACATATATCATATATATATATATTAAATAGACGCTTCATTGTCCGCTGGATCGTATGTCAACGCCGCCACCATATTGGTGAGGGCAAAAGCTGACTACAAAGACATACGAGTGAATGGTGGAGCTGCAGTTATCTGGATAAAAACACAACATCGTTTTCATTTCTCAACTAATTTCAATACTTTTCTATTTAAGTGGAATACAGAAACGTTTTGGCTCCAGTTAAAGATGGTTAGCAGGGCTCTAGACTAACTTTTTGCACTGGTTGCACTGGTGCGCCACAAAAGTTAGGTGCACCCAAATTTTCGACCGCATCGCATTTAACACCGCAGTTTTACAAGTTCACTTTTTTTTTAAATCGCTGTCCATATAGGCAATATTGACTTGTAAATGATTAACTAACAATCTGGTCAACATAAAGTTCTTTATTTGAAGCACAATTCTACAAGAAAGCAGGGCTCTAGACTAAAGGTCTTTGCACATACAGTCCAAAATTTTCGTATGCGTTTTTTCATATTTGGCTCTCGTTTGTACGGTGTCTCTGAATTGTTAAAAAAGGCCACTCAAAATGCTTGACGCATGCGGAAAACGCAGAAAATCAAACCCGGTCCAAATTTTTTTATGACGGACGAAAATATCGGAGGCAGTGTGTAAATGTGATTGACACAACATGAGGTCGTATTTATTTTTTAACGTGCGGAAATTTCGGACGCAAATTACGGACTCAATGTGCAATGGGCTTAACACTTGAGAGAGGTGGCACTGGTGCTACCAAGTTATTCAGTTGGTGGCACCAGCCCTTAATTTGATAGCACCAGAGTCGTGGGGTGAGGTAAGAAAAAAGAATCACTAAAACTTCATTAAAATGTGTTTAATACATTAATAAATCAATTAGAAATTAATACAAATCATTGTTTATGATTGAATTATTTTTATTGTATATGTAAACTCTCTTTCAACACTTTACCATATTTAAAGCACATCTTTCTTAAAGTTACTTTCTTCCTTTATTTGTTGTGAACGTCTCCTATAAGAGAACACAATTCCTTTAATATCAGTGAGTGTTTTTGGGCCCGTCTGTTGTTGTTTGATGAACATTATAAACAGAGATCTTTATTATGCTACTGCCCCTTTAAGAGCTCACGCAATATACTGGAACACGTGTTTTGTTTCCCAACTGTTTGGTCACGAAACAAACTGAATACCTTTACAAGGTTTCTTGTTAATATGGGAATTTTTAGGTTATTTTGTGTTAATATGTCCGTTTCAGAGTAAGAAGGCGTGAAAGAGAACTCCGTTTAGTATTTTGTGCTCTGACTCTCTGGGCGCGCGCATATCTCAAACAACCCGCGAGACCTGAAGGCTTTTAGTGATTATTCTTCATGAAAGCTGTATTGATGCACGTTTGGCTTCTATCAATAGCGACTCACAAATAAATAGTATTTAGCGTGATGTATAACGTTTTGTATGCTTTGCAGTATTGTTAGAGAGCTTTATACAATAGTTTAGTGCATAAAGTTTAAACACGTGTTTCCTGCATTAGCTTCACATGCATACAATACTTGCAACACATTTCGTTATCTTTGCTGTTTTGTACCTTAGCAGGGGAATTCTTGTATTCTGCATATTTATTTAAGTTGCAATATTGAGCGCTTCACTCGTCTGCTCTTTCGGTCCTTCGCCTCTTACCCGCGAATTACGTCTCTGGGGGCAGGGCACTGATAGATAAGTGAATGGTTGAAGGAGGGGAGACGAAAATAAGTGACTGAATGCGCCGCTTGCGCAATATAACATTTCTGCGCATTAAATTTATAATACGCAAAAATTATATATTGATCAGTTTTACAGTCGCACCGGTGCGACCATTAAGAAAAACTTGTCGCACTGGCAGGAAAATTTGTCGCAAAATGAGACCATTTAGTCGCAGTCTAGCGTGTCAGAGCATTGGTTATGATTTTCGGACGGATCAGGCCTTAACTTAACATTCTTAACGAAAAAGTTGTCAATCGTTCTTTTCATCTTCTCTCATCATCCGCGGCTACATCTACTCTGTTTATCTGATGGGCCTATAGGCTACTCACCTCTCTGTCCGACTGCAGCACAGCATTTTCAAACGTACACACACGTACAGGAATATCTGGACCACGGCCAATCAGAGGGGGGTCCGCCCTTCACTATCTCTGATTGGTTTAGACCACGATATGGGCCTAATGTTGTCTGTTGTTGAACCACAGGGAGACTTTCGCAGAGACTTTTTGTCCCTCTAGGCTGGTCGCACCTGTGCGACCTCAGATTTTTTTTAGTCGCACCATTGAGAAATTAGGTCACATGTGCGACCAAAATTGGTCGCATTCTAGAGCCCTGGTTAGACTTGAAAATATATTTAATGTCATGCGGAACTGTTAAAACTCAGGCTTGTCAAGCAATCGTTTAGGCTTAATAATTGTCTACACATCGCTAATGTGAAATAATTTAAATTAAATGCACATGATCAGAACACAGCTCATTCACTTTAAAATCATAGGAAAAATCAAAACAATTCGTCTTTACTATATGACTATATACTGCTATTTCATACTTACAATGTACGGCAGTGTTATTTGTTTTACTATATCACATACATCATGTTTTACTGCTGTAACGGGTTTACCGGATAAATAAAAGAACATTTTTTATCTTTTTATCGTCTAAAATTACTACAGAAAAAGCAATTTCCACGGTGAAAAAACATTGTTTTTAAATAACACGTAAATTAAACCATATTACCTTGGGTGTTTTGTTCGATGATTCAAATAAATCTCAGAAACAATCTCTAGGCTACATGTCTGTTCTATTCTCAACTACTGCAACCTGGTTATTTATTCTGTTGCTTGTTTTGTCTACAACATATCAATGAACATGGTGCCATCTAGTGGATTCTCACGAATAACAGGCACAAATAATGGATTTCACATTTCCTTATGACAACCATTAATTTTAAAGTAGGCTATAATCGAGACATGAAGCAACTAGAGACATGGTAAAGTTGTACTCTACGTATATCGTAAACCATTGAAATACGTTAAGAAATGTAAATGTGATTGTGCTCTTAATGTCGAAAAAGCGCAGCTCTCCCATTGGGTTTAGTGGGCTTTTAGTGAACTGTTGCCCTCACCAATATGGCGGCGCCATTGACGTATCACAGCAGCGAAGCAAAGCGGCCAATGCGGCATCTAGTTATTTATTATGTCTATGGGTCCAAGGCGGCACTGAACACTCCTGCCATCCAATTGGAAACTCTGGGTGCCACCCCAAAATTTGAATCGCTACTTATGTTGATTGACATCTGATTTCGCCTCTTGTTTTGACGTTTGTCGCACCGCACACGAAAGTCAAGCGAGTCGGCATTTATTCTTTACTTTGTTTAGAATGGGAAAAAAAGTTGTTGTGCGATGGATTGTACAGCGCGAAGTGGCGAGATTTTGCACCACTTCCTGCCGTAGCTGTACCCCTTAGCAACAACCGGCTTCCGAATTAGTAAATCAAAATTGTCTGCCTCCAGATCTGTCCGCGATAGAAGAACAGGTGAACACCGGCTAACCAGTGCTGGGAAAATGTCCAATTACCATTATTGATGGAAAGCCACGCTCCTTCAGTTCTTATTGGTATGAACAGTTTAAATGGATTGAATATAGCGATACAAAAGATGCCATATTTTGTAAAGCATGCAGACATTTTCCTGAGGTAGCCAACACACCGAGATTACTTTCACAAGAGGCGGTTATAAAAATTGGAAACGCCTCCGACAGGCCTGTAACAAACATGAGTCTAGTATATCGCACGCAGTTGCGCAGACTTTTGACGCATAACGTTACAGGGACAGCCATGCACCACAAAGCCATGGGACCGTGTTAAATAAACTGCACGGTGATGCTGTTTCATTTGTAGAGCAAAGTTTAGTGAATTGCATTTGATGCCACAATGGTACAGAACACCGGTCCATAAATTTTTCTTAAAAATTACTCCGGTTGAAAGTGTGAAGCGAATTATTCCGGCCCAGCTATCATCTACTTTCTGTATCCGCCTCTGGTTACTACCCACACTTTTTCTGAGTTAATTAGATCGTAGAATGTTTCTATACAGATAAAGATGCAGTCTTCAGCACATATTTTAGGAGAGAAATTATGTATTTTTTGCCAAAAATGTTATATTTTTAACGAAAAGCCTCATGTTTTCTAAATTTTGACAAACAAACAACTTGAATTTTGCCAGTGTCTAACAATGTTTATGAACAATGAAAATTCATGGTCAGGACTTGGTTTTTCAGACTTGTTTTATACTATTTGTCTCTGTCAGTTTACTCTTCCACCTAACCGAAAGTGTCTTTCTCTTGACCATGATTTTGCAAGTCCAATTCTCATGTAAGAAGTCACTAACAAAAAATGTATTCATAAGGTAAACGTATAACATACATTGGGTATGAGGTTGAAGAAGGTAATGTCTGGTAAAACCTAGCAATAGCCAACCAGAAAAAAAGCTTTTTTCCTCATTTTGCTTTTGGGGTGTTCACCGGAAACATTCCAAGCAATCTTCCATGCAAATGAATCAATAACAGCCTTTGCTTCGAATTCTCCACCCTATACTACAGCCGGAATGTCTTATTTTTACAAAATATGGAAAGCCACAGGCACAGCTGTGTCACAGTTTGTCAAGATAAAACACCTGCCATTCTTTCTTCTGACTGTCTGTTTTTAGTTGTACAAGGTAAATTTTGAATCTTACTTAAAATGACCGAAAGAAAGCTAAAGGAGGATAAGATAAATAAACGCTGTTGTGAATCCTGAACCATAAGATGCAATAAATTATTTTCATACTCTTAGTAGCTTGAATCTGGCTACTCATGAAACAAATTAAATTGTAAACAAAGTGTGGCGAGGGGAGCGTGGTGTAGCGAGGTGTGCAGCAGGAGAGAGAGCCGGGAGACGAGCGGTAAGTGAGTGGAGTAATTACAGACGATCAACACCTGTGTCTCGTTCCAGTAAGGGCGCGGGGAGAGTATATAAACATCGGACAAAGTCACAGTGGGAAGAGAGAGACGGACTCGACGCGAGCTGCCACAAACCCAAACTTCTCAGTCAGCAAGGGGGACCTTCGCTGACTTCAGAGCGACACAAGCCAGGCTAGAAGGAAGACCGTGGATTTATGTTGTGTACTTTTGATGCTCTATTTAAGTTGGTTGTTTTATTTAGTGTGGAATAAAATCGTGTCAGTCTCGCCAACCTCGTCCTCTTCCTTCCTTATCTCCACGAACACGCTACACAAAGGTTCATGGTTTTACTCTTCAGCATGTGCACGGCATTTGCATGCAACATGCAGATGTGTTTAAAAAAAGAGTAACATCTGCAAAAGGCAGACCCCACGTCTTCTATACAAGGAGATTGTGTTGTGGTTATGGACAAACTTGCATGTTTAAAACAATCATACTTATTTTCTTAACAATTCACTGAAATTCACAACTGACATACTGTAATTCCTCCTGTGAGAGATTCTGATAGAACTTGAGTACAGATGAGTAAGAGCATCAGTATGTGAGATATAACATCAGTGAAATCTCGAACATCAGGCTGGAAAAAGTACTAAACAGAATTGTAGCAGAGGAATAATTAAAAGAAAAACTGCAGTCCTACCTGATTGAAGTATAGTGTCTTCTTGATACAATCTCTTAAGTACCAGCGCTCTGCAGATCTTCTCCTGCGCTAGATATAAAAAAGGGCAAATATTATTTAAAACACTGGAAAAGGGGAGGAATCCAACGCTGCTCTATATGAAGAAAAACATTAAAGTGAAATTTAAGTTGGAAATGAAATGTTGCCTGTAGAGAATCATACATGCATGTATTAGTATGAAAACTCAAAAGAAAAAAGTGACCAAATGAGATAACTGCCCTCGACTAGAGATTTCTTTGGTCGACTAGTTGTTAATTTAGGCCATTAGTTGACTATTCGCACGTTTATGATATTAATTTAAACATTTCAATATACATGGGGAATGGGGACATCAGATGATGGTTTAAGCTTCATGTATGAAAAAGATATCTTATGTAACAGCTAACATTGTTTTAAATTACAGAGCTATACAAAACCATTATAATGAGCCTTTAAAATATAAATTAAGTGCTCAAGCGCACACATAATGCAATCCGCTGCAACACCGCCACAAGTTATGATTATACGTCTCAATACAATATTTCTAGTGAACTAGTGAAAATTGAAAAAAAAGAATTAGGCAAAAATTTTAGGCAAACGAAACAAAACTAACATATTAACAAACTAAAATATTAGTGCAAAAAATAAAAATGCCTAACAAAACCTTTTTTCTCTGGATCAGACCGCAAAAATAGCCTATAATGTGATAAATAGCCTATAATGTGAGTATTTTCTTAAAAACTAAATTCAATGGTAGCAATATTTTAAACGTATAATATAAAATAAATTGTAAATAAACAAATAAATAAAAAACAGCAAATTGAAGCACTTAAAAGAAAACATATCAGTGGAAAAATCAAGCAGACAGCTTTAAAACCGAAAGAAAACTCTGAGGTCAGAATGCAGAAAATAGGAATAATTAAATATATTCAATAGCCTACAGTGTATTAACCAATGTTGTGCAAGTTACTTCCAAACTGTAATACATTACAGATTATTTGTTACTGTTATTTAAAAGTAATCCCTTACCTTGCAATATTGCTGTCTCAGAATTGTAATACATTACATGACTCCTGTATTACTTTTGAGTTACTTTCACCAAAATAACTACAGAAGTAGAATTTAACATTCTAAAATGACAAAATGTCTTTGTATTTTTGTATTTTCAAAATAGAAAATACTTTTTGCCAATCAACCTCTTTATTAGACTGCTCATTTCTTGAATTAACTAGGCTATACAAAAATACATACAAAAAAATACTATTACTATTACAAAATAATAGTATTTTGTATTTCAAATGGATGTATTTGAAACACTGCCCATCCATGCAGTCTAATAAGGCGGTTGATTGGCAAAAAGTATTTTAGTTTGAAAATACAAAAATACTATGATTAAACACATTTAAATACAAAATACATTTAATTTTTTTCAAAGGTATTTAAATACAAAACAGTCCCATGCATTTTAATATGACAAAGCTGAGATAAGATACTGTACAACCTCACTTCCTGTGTGTCATCCTCACCATCTGACATGTTGACACAAATGCGTTACACACAAACTGATAAACTACTTGTACTTTTGTGTTATAATCAGCTAAGGGTGTATGTACTGTAAGACATGTTTTAGAAGAAAAATTATTTATTGTTTGCCCTATATTATTGGGCAATGTTCAAGATGCTGGAAACATCAGTTTTATGAATGATGAAAATATGTTCCTAAACCAAAAGATACCAAAACCATAAATCAAAACCAAAACATACTTCTGCAACTATAATGTTACCTGATAAACAATGCACGGCCCAGTATAAACGAAAAATCATGGTCACAAGAAAGATATTTTAAAGACGTCTCCCTGGTCTTTTTGGCAGCATTATTATGGCGATTACCAGCATTTACTGTCATTTTAATTTCAATAAAAACAAAACCCACGCACAGACAGCATAAAATCTCGAATGAAAGAAACAAAAATTAAAAAACACTAAAACCACCCAGAAACTAAAGTCCCTACAGGGTTTCCACAAAACAAAAAGCTAATAGAGGGAGTGGGGGTTAAACAAACAAAAAGCACATCATAGACACTTGTCCAATCTTATTTAATAAAATATTTATTTTTAATAAAATATGTATTAAAAATGCTATTAACAGCATCAATACTCACCTGTTATCATTCAGGAAAAAATAAAATGTACATCCCCATTACACAGAGATGAAAACATTCAGACATTATCTCATGTCATGTTTACATGTACTGTAGTGATATATTGTTTTGATGTTGATCAATCTGTGTTTCCCCCTTTAAGAACAAGTGCACCACTGTCTTCTGGCAAAACAACAATCTTATCTGTAGTGCTAGTACAAGAATACACTTCATTTTTCTCTGTTTTTTATCAGGTTTTTGAAAGCGAAATTCATCTTGTATGATGATGGGTAAATACCACATTGACAAAGATGCTTTAATTTTAAACTGTAAAGTATTTGCTTCTAGTTTGCATTTACTATTATCATCACTTCAAAAATCTCCTCCGAAAAAGCTTGAAAATATCCCATATTACAGAACAATTAATTATTAAATAAAAAAGGTATAAAATGCATTGCCAATTAGCACCACCTATCTGACAGGTGTGAATAACTGTTCAGTGTGACTGCATTTCGTTAAAAAAAAACACTAAACAGCTAATACAGAACACTGCTGTCAGGATTCTGAACATAACCAAAACTCCTCACACTGGTTTTCAGCTCCAACCATTCTCTTTTAAAGGTCTTTGAATTTTAATACTTTTCCTCATTATGTATCCCGTTGCTGTTCTGATTTTCTGCAAATCATTTTTAAATCAAGTACTTTAAATTGCCTTTGTGTATGAAATATACATGCTCATAAATTTGCCTATACAGTGGCAAGAAAAAGTATGTGAACTTTTTGGAATTTCATTGTTTTCTGAATAAATTTGTCATAAAATGTGATCTGATCTTCATCGAAGTCAAGGGTATTGACAAACATAATGTCTCTAAAAATAATAACAAAAAAAATTCTGGTCTTTCATGTCTTTATTGAACAACATTCATTATTGAACATTATCTTCAACATTCAAAATGGCAGTGGAAAAAGTAAGTGAACCCTTAGAATGAATAACTGGTTGACCCCCCCCCTTGGCAGCAATAACCTCAACCAGGCGCTTCCTGTAGCTGTGGATCAGACCTGCACATCGTTGAGGAGGAATTTTAGCCCATTCTTCCTGGCAGAACAGCCTTAGCTCGGTCATATTCGTTGGACGTCTCATGTGTATGGCCCTCTTCAAGTCAATCCATAGCATCTCTATTGGGTTGAGGTCTGGCCTCTGACTTGGCCACTCCAAAAGGCGGATTTTGTTTTTCTGAAGCCATTCTGTTGTGGACTTGCTCTGGTGTTTTGGGTCGTTGTCCTGTTGCATCACCCACCTTCTACACAGTTTCAGCTGACGTACAGACATTCTCACATTATCCTGAAGAATTGTCTGATATACTTGGGAATTCATCTTCCCCTCAATGATTCCAAGCTGGCCAGGCCCTGATGCAGCAAAGCAGGCCCAAATCATGATGTTTCCTCCACCATACTTTACAGTTGGGATGATGTTTTCATGATGATATGCCGTGCCCTTTCTACGCCAGATGTAGTGCTGTGTGTTTTTCCAAATAGTTCAATCTTAGCTTCATCAGTCCACAAAACATTTTGCCAATACCGCTGTGGAGTGTCAATGTGCTTTTTTGCAAACTTCAGGCGTGCAGAAATGTTCTTTTTAGTAAGCAGTGGCTTCCTTCGTGGTGTCCTGCCGTGGATACCCTGCTTGTTCAGTGTTTTACGTATTGTAGACTCATGAACAGCGACGTTAGCAAGTTCCAATGATGCCTTCAAATCTTTGGCTGTCATTTGGGGTTGTTTCTTTACCTCATTGATGAGTCTTCGTTATGCTCTTGGTGTCAGCAACAGTCCCAAAGTGTCTCCATTTGTAGACTGGTGAATTTCTTTGAAATAACTTTGTAACCCTTGCCAGCTTTATGTAAATCAACAATTCTTAACCGTAGATCCTCTGAAAGCTCTTTTTGGCGAGGCATGGCTCACATAAGCGTGTTCTTCTTGTGCAGCGCAAACTCCAAAAGTTTGAGGTGTTTTTATCAGTCAAAGTAGCTGTAGTCCACACCTCCAAACTTATTATCTTAACGAGACTCCAGGTGTGCTAAAACCTGACTCCAATTAGCTTTTTTGAGGTCATTAACTCAAGGGTTCACATACTTTTTCCACAAGCACTACGAGGTTTTTTTGGTTGTTCTCAATAAAGACATGAAAGATCAAAAAAATGTTGTGTTATTATTTTAGACACATTTTATTTGTCAATACCCTGATGAAGATCAGATCACATTTTATGACAAATTTATTCAGAAAACCATGAAATTCCAAAAGGTTCACATACTTTTTCTTGCCACTGTACATGCCTATATACTCTTTTCATATCATTTTACTGGGTGTGAGGAATGCGATTGCAAGACCAACAAGAATGTTGATCCATGGTCTTGGCAAAATCATGGCCGCTGTACAGGGGCTTTTAACTTGTGTCCATAAAATGAACCGTCCTGATTTCCATAGATACTGTAGTCATGCAGACATTTCTTTTCAATCTACTTTAAGGGCAGCCTTAATTTATGTTAAATACCAAATCTAGACATAATATGCCAAATGAAAGTAAAAAGTTTTAAACTGTTATAACAGCTGTTAAGATTATAAGCAATTTCCCTTCATCATAAACAACAGCACTTGTATGCCTTTATGCTACCAGTCGTAATAAACAACTACAAAACATTCTGTGGGAATGTCTGAGATATTTGGATTTCAGTACAGTCCACCAAAATGAACCATTGGCCAAAAAATTCACAGCTAAAAAAACATCTGTGGAAACTATTCAGATACATGAAAACACAATCCATGTATTAACTGATCATATATTTTTTTCTTTTATGCTCCATCTGTTACGATTTGTTGCTTTTTTCATAACAGCTGAAAGATAGTAAATGTTATATTTGTCAGAGAAACATACATTTGAATTGAAATGTAGCAACCAGAAAAAACTTGTTTTAATATGTTGACTAAATATTTATTATATACATGCTTCAGAGTTCAGCTATCTGACTAATAATATTACAGTGAAATATTACAGTGACAGCAGTGTGTTTGCTGTACTTTTACTGTACGATTAGTCAGTTCCTGTCTGCATCGCTGCTGGCGGTTTGTTTGTATCCCTGCACTTTCACTTCATGTATTTTATTATCGTTACTTATCATTGTTGTTACTAACTTATCCTGATATCTCAATAACCCTGTTCTTGTCATTTACTTGAAGATTCTAAACCAAAATTGATAGTTAACTTAACGCCGTTAGCATAGCATTAGCGTGTTAGCTTGCTTTCTGTCTACACTGTGGAATACAGTATCATCTTGCCTCTAGCTTGTCTTGTGTGCTAACTGTTTCTCTTTTTAAGCGTATATACTACGATTCATCGAGCAACCTTGGTAAGTCGGAATTGCTCTTCAAACCCAGTGAGTTATGGCTTCTATTCCTATTATTGTTACTTGCACCTCATGTCATATGTTTATCTTAGCCTTCTCTGTCAGCTGCGAGGGTTTTATATGCAATAATTGCAGGGAAATAGTTAGGCTGACAGAGAAGATCTTAGAATTAGAGTCTCGCATCCAATCTTTATCTGAGGATAGTAAGAGTGTAAGGACCATAGAAAACACTTTGGATGCGAGCAACGTTAGAGTACACAGCTCAGTTCCGGTTGAAAATCCCCCGCAGCTGGGAAACTTCGTGACTGTGAGACGGCGTAGTCGCAGGACAAAACATCACTCGACCGTTCCGATTACAGTCTCGAACAGGTTTGCCCTGCTCAGTGACGCACCGACTGAGAAACTTGCTGAAAGTGCCCTAGTCATCGGTGATTCTATTGTTCGGAACGTTAACATAGAGGCACCAGCCACCATAGTCAAATGTTTACCGGGAGCCAGAGCGCCTGACATCAAGTCAAATTTAAATGTGCTGGCTAGGGCTAATCGTAAATTCAGTAAGATTGTTATTCACGTCGGCACAAATGATGTTCGATTCCGTCAATTGGAGATCACAAAAGATAATATTAAAGAGGTGTGTGAGCTCGCAAGCATGATGTCAGACACTGTAATATTCTCTGGCCCCCTCACTGCTTATCGTGGTGATGAGATTTATAGCAGATTATCATCACTAAATGGCTGGTTGTCTGAGTGGTGCCTGCAGAATGATATAGTTTTTATAAATAACTGGAAGAGTTTTGAGGGCAGACCTGACCTGTTGAAACGAAATGGTCTCCATCCCACCTGGGCTGGGGCTTCCCTCCTGTCTAGAAATATGGCAAAAAGTCTTAATGCTAATGCTAAAACTTGACTCGCTGGGGCCCAGGTCAGGGAGCAGACAGAATGGCTTAACCAACTGTCTGCTTGCAGTCTCACGTTGCCGAATACACAAAATGTACAACATGTAATTATCCCTTCTCCCAAACATCACAAAATAGAGACTGTGTCTGTCCCCCGGATTAGCAAACATAAAATAATGCGTAAACCTCTTGAAAGTAATTTAATAAACGTTAAACAAATTAAACATGAACAAAATACAGATAATCAACTGTTACGACTCGGATTGCTAAATATTAGATCTAATAAAGCACTTTTTGTTAACGATATGATAACAGATCATAAAATAGACATGCTCTGTTTGACAGAAACATGGCTAAAACCAGATGATTATATTACTTTAAAAGAATCTGTCCCCCAAGATTATTATTATAAACATCAGCCTCGTCTAAAAGGCAGAGGGGGAGGTGTCGCAGCACTTTACAATAACTCTTTTAGCATTTCCCAGAAGTCTAACTCTAAATACAATTCTTTTGAAGTCATGGTACTTCATGTTTCAACACCTAATACTAAGGATAAAACATTTTTTAAATTTATTCTAGCTATTGTATATAGGCCTCCAGGGCACCACACAGATTTTATTAAAGAATTTGGTGGGTTCTTATCAGAACTAGTACTGGCCGCAGATAGAGTCCTTGTCGTTGGTGACTTTAACATCCATGTAGATAACGATACAGATGCCTTAGGAATGGCTTTCAAAGACACTCTTCACTCCATGGGCGTTAGTCAACATGTGTCAGGACCCACTCACCTTCGTAATCATACTTTAGATTTAATACTGTCTTACGGTATAAATGTGGATGACGTTAAAATCCTTCAGCAGCGTGAAGACATCTCGGATCATTATCTGGTATTATGTTTGCTTCACTGGCCTACGGCTGAAAATCAAACTCATTGTTACAAATATGGTAGAACAATAACTTCAACTACCAAAGATGCGTTTCTTGATAATCTGCCTGAATTGTCTCAAATCTCTAGCATGAGAAATAACGTTGAAGATCTTGACATTACCATTGAAAATTTTAACTCCACCTTCTCGGAAACGCTAGACACAGTTGCTCCTCTGCGTTTAAAGAAGATTAAAAATGGCAGCCCCACACCGTGGTATAATGAACACACTCAGGCTCTTAAGAAAGCGGCCCGAAAAATGGAGTGCAACTTTAAGAAAACTAAATTAGAGGTATTTCGTACAGCATGGAAGGATAGTTTTCGAAAATACAGGAAAGCCCTAAAAACGTCTAGATCCACCTACTTTTCATCACTAATAGAAGAAAACTAGCACAACCCTAGGTTTTTATTTAACACAGTGGCTAAATTAACAAAAAATAAATCGTCAGCGACTTCAGATTCTGGATATCAGCACAACAGTGATAAATTTATGAACTACTTCACAAATAAAATCCAAGATATTAGAGAAAAAATTATAACAATGCAAGCAGAAGTGAAACCCGCTGAACAAACTAACTACAGTGCCCCTAAGGAGAAATTGCAATTATTTTCTACCGTAGATCACGATGAACTGTCTAAAATCATTAGATCATCTAAATCAACAACATGCATGCTAGACCCTATACCTACAAATCTACTGAAAGAGATGCTCCCAGAAATTATAGATCCTCTTCTTAGTATTATAACTCATCTCTGACATTAGGACATGTGCCTAAAGCATATAAGGTGGCTGTTATAAGGCCCCTTGTCAAAAAACCCCAACTCGACCCTAGAGAACTAAGGAACTACAGGCCTATATCGAATCTACCTTTCATATCTAAAGTTCTGGAAAACGTAGTTTCAACTCAATTATGTTTCTTCCTCCAAAGGAATGACATCAATGAAGAATTCCAGTCTGGATTTAGAGCACGTCACAGTACAGAGACTGCTTTGATCAGAGTTACAAATTAGTGTTGTCAAAAGTACCGGTACTTCGGGTCCAAGTCGGTACCTAAAAATAAAAAAGATGTCGGTACCTAATTTTCATAAGACCCGGTACCACCGCCGTCCCGGGTCAACAGGGTACTGATGCTCTGTCTGACAGGTTGTCAGTCGGAAACTTTTTATAGACGCAATAAGACGTGATGAGCGGATAAGCGCGGCTCCGATCCACAAGAGATGCGCACAGAAATACTTCAGATTAAAGTCATATCACGAAGAAAACGAACAGAGTTTCAGAGGAAGCATCCGGATTTAAGTTAACAAGTTCAAGCGGTAAGTTTCAAATTCTGTTCGCGTTTGCATTATGAATGTTATATCATATGTTAAGTTAAAGGTTACGTTAAAATAAACGTCCCTGTTTGCGTGTTAATTTGTTAGCGCCAATGCTAATCCAGTCAAGTGTCCTTATTAACCATTTAATGCTTTTATAACTGTAATGGGGAAAAATAAGTGGGAGGACAGGATGGGGTTTACAGTACCTATTTTATATAGGCCTATCTGCAATCTATGTGCTAGAAAACTAGCATATTACTAACTGTATGACTAACAATGTGTATATGTCTTGGATAGATAACTCTATTAGGTTTAAAAAGACACATTTAAACTAAAGAAAAATCTATCTGTTGCATTTATAATTTTAATATACAGTTACCTTAATGTAAGTAATCTTGTGTAAATGCAGTATAAAAACTGATGTTTGTTTTAATATTGAATATGCATGTTTGTTCGGTCAGTTGACTTACTGAAGTTTATTCTATTTGTCTTATACAGCAGCAGACTGAGTAGGATGAAGACCCCAGTGAGCACACAACAGTTTTGGCAACAATTAACTTGTATACTTCATGTATACAAAATGGCATTGCTTTCTATACATTTATATTAACAATGAGCTTTATTAATAAAATTGTGTTTCAATTAGCATGTACTGGTGTTTTGCTTTGGTACCGAAATTGGTACCGAGAACCGTGGATTTTTGCTGGTATTGGTACCGACTACTGAAATTTTGGTACCGTGACAACACTATTACAAATGATCTGCTATTGGCGTCTGACCGAGGTTGTATCTCGTTATTGGTGCTGCTAGACCTTAGTGCTGCATTTGACACCATTGACCACAGCACACTCCTACATAGACTCGAAAATTATGTCGGCATTAAGGGAATAGCTTTGAAATGGTTTAAATCTTATTTATCCAACCATTTTCAATTTGTATCAATAAACAATGAGGTGTCACGCAAATCGCAAGACCAGTACGGTGTACCACAGGGCTCAGTTTTAGGGCCTCTGCTCTTCGCATTATACATGCTACCTCTAGGAGATATAATAAAGCGACACGGAGTTAGCTTTCACTGTTATGTTGATGATACTCAACTTTATATTTCCTCGAAGCCTCACGAAACACAGCAGTTCCATTGAATAATGGAATGCATAGGCGATATAAAAAACTGGATGAGTAACAACTTTTTATTACTGAACTCGGACAAAACAGAAGTGTTACTTATTGGACCGAAAACCGCCATACGTAACAACCAAGAATACTGCTTAACTATGGACAGATGTTCCATAAAACCCTCGTTGTCAGCTAAGAATCTTGGCGTTCTATTCGATAGTAATCTGTCATTTGAGAGCCACGTTGCCAACACCAGTAAAATTGCATTTTTCCATCTTCCGTGTGTCTGTGCGTCCGTGTGTGTGTCTATGTGTGTTAGTACGTGTGCATATTGTGTGTGTGGAGCGTCTGTATGTACGTATGTCTGTCTTCTGTGTTTTCACGTTTTTCTTGTTTTTACAGGTATAACTTTAATTGTTTTGCTTATAGTCAATATGTCTCATGTACAGCTGCTTTGTAAACAATGAAAATTGTAAAAAGCGCTACATAAATAAAGTTGAGTTGAGTTGTGTTGTGTTTTTACAGTAACTAGTATTTTTCATTATTACGCATTAAAGATATTTGCATTATGCCCTGTAATTAAAATGATAAAAAATGTGGATTACCCAGAATAGAGACCTTATGAGTGGTATACAGTGTAACATAGTTTTGTAATCAATTACCTTGTCAACATCGTGACAATATTATTTTATGGTTTACATCAACATTTAGCTATTTATACCCATCACCACAGTACCAAGGCGGCAAAAACGCAGATTGGTTGACTGCCATCTGTAGTGCATACTTGATTTCACACCTATACTATACCTACAACTGCATAAGTAAATTAGGTTAGATGTCACTTTGAAATGTTTGTCATTAATACACGCACAGATAACATCAGCATCAACTATACTACTGTTCAATATAAAGAATTTACATGCAGTAGGCAGAATTTTATTATTTGCCAAGATCACTAAGGATGATTCACTAGCCTAAATAAACATAAAGCAGAGCTGTGGGGAAAGAATCTCTGATTACTAATACACATCTGCTGAAGTAATACCAAAACGCAGACATGAACTTTTGTCAGTTGTTCGACAAACAACAACAACAACAGCAGAACCTCAGGGAGCTTCCAACTTCCACATACAAAATAACACAAGAAAGATCAGATTTGCCACAGCGGACATATATTAACAACTCAGTTTACCTGCTCTTGAGCTGCTAACTGCTAACTATCTGGTTGGTGAATACTTGACAGAAAAATGAAAAAAAAAACTCTTTCTCTCAACAGGTATTGGTCTAGCTTTTGTTGAAACTAGTAACTTTGTATTAGCACCTATTGTATTATTGTACTCCTGTATGACATATCGCTTATTGCTCCCTGAACTCTCTGTAAGTCGCTTTGGATAAAAGCGTCTGCTGAATGACTAAAAGTAAATGTACCTGTGGGATGATAGAGGGCTTCTCTCCCGGGTCAATGCTAGTTTTTTTAAAGTAATGTATTATAAAGTTTTGCTTAAGACGGCTGCTGAATTCAATTCAATTTAAAATATATTTTTACGGAATATATTTTTCTGTACAGAAATCAGGCAACTTCAGGCCAGATCAATCGAAGACACGGATCATTTGGAGTAGTCCAAGCCGCGATTTCTTTACTATCTGGTTGGTGCAGACAGTCATCCTTTGGATGTCATGTGAGAAACTACGCTTATGGTTGAAAGCAGAGCCAAAGCTAACCATCTGGCTGAATCATAGTTGAGTCTGTAATGACAGACCAAAACTTAGGGGCATAAGCAGTTCATCCAAAGGTCTGGAGGTTTCAATAGCATGTTAACATCTACACCAGTGGTTCTCAAACTTTTCAGATCAAGTACCACCTTTAATAAAATTAGTTGTTCCAAGAACCACCAAATGACCGCCATAGAAATCAAATAAATAAACAAACAAACACTCAAATTAATAGTAGAGCTGTGAATCTTTACTTGCCTCATGATTAGATCAGGGCCGGTTCTAAACATTTGGAGGCCCTAGGCAAAATTTATTTTGGAGGTCCCTTAAAGTACCCCCATCCCCTCCACCTTTTCGAATAAATAACGTATTTTTTACACTGTAAAATTTTTAACAGTTTTAACAAGTTACTGAAATTATTAAGTCTGTTTCAATTTGAAATAGTTTAAAAAATAAAATTTTAGGGCAGCCGGGATTTATTATTTTTTATTTATGTTTTGCAACAATTTTAGTATATAGTATATATTTAAAATGGGAAAAAAGCACCATCATAAATAAATTACTTAAAATCAGTCAGCTGCAGGAAAGTGTTTACCCTCTTTATAGCTACATTCAGAGACTGGACCAATGGACTATAACGTCTCGGTTACGTTTGTAACCTCGGTTCCCTGATGGAGGGAACGAGACGTTGTGTCGAACCGACAGATGGGGTTCGTCCCTGAGAACCAATCGTTTCCGACTGCTTAGAAAAGGCCAATGAAAATTGGCAAATGAAATTTGCATGCCGGACTCCGCCCCGGACATCCAGGTATAAAAGGGAGACGGTGTGCATCATTCATTCACCTTAGTTCTGAGGAGCCTGAGACCTCTCACGACTGCTGCAGAGGACAGCACGTGTTGTGGCAAGAGGACACAACGTCTCGTTCCCTCCATCAGGGAACCGAGGTTACAAACGTAACCGAGACGTTCCCTTTCTGTCGGTCTCTCGACGCCATAACACTGTGCCCTGTCACAATCTCAACGAAGCGACGGTGACTGACCTGGGTGTGTCAGCCGTGAACGCTACCGCGAAATTGTAACCTACCAGTGGGTAGGTAGGGGGTCCCAGAGCTTTCTTGAAAGGTGGGAAGGCCCCTACCTTCGGCCTCACAGGCGGCGGCCTTGTTTCTCTAACAGCGAGAAGCCGCCCGGAACCGTAAGGCACTGGGTAAGCGCTACTTCCTCAAGTGGGGGATGCGCTACAGAGACCACTTCCTACCGCAGGGAGGAGAATAGTGGAAATACCAACATGGTCTCACCGATGGGGAAGAACTCATGGGAAGAAAGTGCGGCTGAAGAGAACCTGCGAGGTGGAGGTCCACCCGGGGAGGTCATGGGTTACCAAGGTGGGAACCAGCATGAGGATACATCAGATGGAACCGCCCTACTGGGGAGTTGCAACGTCTGGTAGCACTAGGTCCGGTTAGAGCTATGCTGCGAATAACTCAGGTGATACCCGGCCTAAGGGGCAGGGCTGCTCTGCCCAGCCCGCCCCAGGGGGTGCTTGCTTAGTGATTGATGGAGTGCCTGTTCTTCGCCCAGTGGGGAAAGAATGGAGGCTAATCGGTATACTGACCCACTCGAGAGAGGGGGAAAAGAACCGAACAGGCGTACACCCTGCCAGTTGCCGGTCCTACATGTGGCCATGCAGGACGCGGGCTGACACCGGCTCTACGTGGAGTTTGTAAAACCTCGCGAAGGTGTTGGGTGTAGCCCAACCCGCAGCTCTGCAAATGTCTGCGAGAGAGGCCCCCCGTGCCAAGGCCCAAGAGGAGGCAACACCCCGGGTGGAGTGGGCCCTCACTCCTAGGGGGCACGGGCGATTTAGGGATTGGTAAGCTGCCTTGACAGCGTCCACAATCCAGTGGGCCAACCTCTGCTTGG
>NC_079901.1:12622031-12647965 GCF_024868665.1 Triplophysa rosa | reverse complement strand
ATATATATATATATATATATATAGTGCGTGTGTGTGTGTGTGCGTGTGTGCGTGAGTATGGTAAAACAGAAAAAAAGACATGTGTAATTTCAAACTAATGACCCTATACTTAAAAGCGCTCTTTTTTCCTTCATGGTCAACCAACCAATCACAGTCTATAAAAGTGTCATACATAGCAACGGGGTCAGCCCCGCCTCCTCACTAAGATAAAAGTTTTTGTCTTTTCCTTGCTCAGAGTTTCTCTCAGATTGATCCTGAGTAGTTTTTAAGTTAAGACTCCTACGTAGAAGTTTTTAAGATAAATTAAGAGCTTTCTTAGAGGATTCTTAGAAGCTTTAAGAATACAGGCCCTGTTCTTTTTCTCTTTAGCCCAGGTAAAACACTTCTGAATTTGTCTCTGGTTCAATAGTGGCTAATGTGACAATTGTAGCCCATTTTCTAAAGACGCACTTCAACTTCAGTCCACTCCCTGTGAAACCTTCTCAAGTTTTTGAATCAGCTCTGCTTGACAGTCTTCTATGGCTTCAGTCTCTGTTGCTCTTGCACCTGTTCTTACCACATTTTTCCCATACAGTTCACTTTTTTTGAAAATGCTTGAAAATAATACTCATCAACAGTCAGCCCTTATGGAGGATAAAGATGGTTTTCTTCTGGAAAACAGTAAATTCAGCAAGTCTTCCCTATGATTGTGTTTGTATGTACCGAACTAGCATGAAATACTCAGAATCTAAACTGTATTAATAGTAATTAAATCAAACTTCAAATGTTTTGTTTAAATATAAGAAATGTGGACAAAAACGACTTGAAATACTTAATCTAATGAAGCTATAATATGAAAGAATTTAACTTTTGGGATAAAATTAAGAAAATTGTGTTTTTTTTATATAATATTGTTTGAGATGCACCTTACTATATGTGTATCAAAAAATTCTAGTCAGGTGATTACAACATATTTATTAAGTTGTAATCACACAAAAACTGCACACACTGCAGTGTTAATCATATACTCATGATGTGAGTTTGGTTCGATTTTTAAAAGTTATTAAGTCAATATAAAGCAGTATGAACTCTATAAAATATGCTACATAAAATGTATATACGTGGTTTTAAATGCACAGAGAGAAGCAGTGATTTATTATATTTATGCATTCCCAAGCACACTAAGACTGCAAAATCGCCAGTGTTAAAAAAGGTCAAATTAACTCTCACAGTGTATATATAATCCACACTTATATATACACTGTGAGTGTTAATTTGACATTTTTTAACACTGGCGATTTTGCTGTGTACCAATCTGTTATCCTACCTTATACCAAAACCTATTTTACTACATTAAAAACTAGACTACACTACACTGTTGTCAAATATCTGACTGACTTACTTTTTAATCTATTTAACTTTATCATTTGATGATCATATAATAAACAGTAAATGGTCATTCTAACCACCACTAAACCAGTGGGAACTTAGTAAAAAAAAAGATGAAAGTTTCATCACTGCTTAATGGGATGATATCTATTAAATCACTATAGCTTTAATAGTAACAAAACTGCTGTAACGTTTACTATCATAACTTTCAATACTGCATACGCATGAGCAGTATGTATTTCATACACTACCATTGAGAAGCGGGCGGAACTGTAAAACGGGAGCAGTAAGACACGTCAGCCGTAACGTCCGGACATATTTTAATGACTCACTGCTCCGGTTTCCTTCTCATGAGCAGTCAGTTCGGTGTATGTACAGCTTTTCATTGTACCCTGTAAACATTAGGTATAATATATTTGTGTGGATGTTTTTTTTAACAACATACTGCTCACCAGAAGTCACGGAACAGTAAAGTTAGTCTTTAATCGATGTTTTATATACGTGATAAATACCAGATTTGTCCATTGATTTTTGACTGTCATGTGGTATGTCATCATAGTGCAAGGTAACCATGAATCACTTGTTTTTTTACCATCTCGTGCTTGTGTGTTCCTTGCGTTTTTCTGATAATTAACATTACTATTATGCTAACATCTCTGGTATGTATCGCGTGTTATGTCATCTATAATGATTCGTTATTTATTTTGTTAGGCAGTTAGCAAACTCTTTTTCTTTTATTTCATTTAAATATATTTTTGAGTTTAATCTGTCAAGTTCTCATGGTTTTTGTTGCTTGGTAGTTCTATTCTATAGAGGCCCGCGTCCTCATGCATTGATGACTACAATACATGCGCAAAAGTACATGGACATCCAAACACCTTATCCATATTTGCTTGTTGAACGTTACATCTGAAATCCATGGAGATTAAACACACATTGTGTTAGTGAATGTATTCAATTGGGTTCAGGACAGGTGTGGGGTTTGTAAAGCCAGTTAAATACATCTCCACCAGACTCAGCAAACCTTTCACTTGTTCCTGAAACTGATGCTCAGTTTGTATTTGATTGTATTTGAATTCATCGCTTCTGTTTCACATGCAGGTGATTTGAGGACATACCTGGATTGATGCCGAGCAGATTAAGATGGAACTGTCTAAATCTATCACACACAAGAACGGGAGGAAGCGGAAGCCTGTGGTGCCCGGGTCAGACATGGGTGAAAGGGAGCCCAGGCTGTCTGACTTAGAAGTGGACGGTGATGAGGAAGCTCTGTTGCGGAGCTCGAACAGGGACAGCGGCAGTCCTAAAGTGCGATATGGAATCCAAGGAGAACTGGGCAACGTGGCCCTCTTACTGTTCTTGTATGTGCTTCAGGGCATTCCCTTAGGCTTGGCTGGAAGCATCCCTCTTATCATGCAGAGTAAGAACGTCAGTTACAAGGACCAGGCCTTTTTTAGTTTCGTTTTTTGGCCCTTCAGCCTAAAGTTGCTCTGGGCTCCCCTGGTGGACTCTGTATACCTGCAGCAGTTTGGCAGGAGGAAATCTTGGCTGGTGCCCACTCAGTACCTGCTAGGTCTTTTTATGCTTTATCTATCCTTTACGGTTGACGCAATGCTTCAGACAGATGGGCAGAGAGGACCGGATGTGATCATGTTGACTGCAGTCTTCTTCCTGTTAGCTTTCCTTGCAGCCACACAAGACATTGCTGTTGACGGCTGGGCTTTGACCATGTTGTCCAAGGAGAATGTGGGTTATGCTTCAACATGTAACTCTGTGGGACAAACAGCTGGATATTTCCTCGGCAATGTGTTGTTTCTTGCATTAGAGTCTCCTGATTTCTGCAACAAGTATCTGAGGTTCGAACCCAAGGACCAGGGCATTGTAACACTCTCAGGTAAAGAAATTGCGAATTATTGACTAAAATTTAGTTGTATCACCATGTGTACAGACTGATATATTGAAATGCATTTGGTAATGATTTGTACCGCTCTGCACCGTATGTCAGATTTCCTGTTTTTCTGGGGGATTGTTTTCATGGTGTCGACCACTCTGGTTGCTATCCTGAAAAAGGAGAACGGCAGACGTCAACGTGTCAACAAAATGCCTAGAGAAGAGATTCAGGGTGTCATGGAGACCTACAAGCATTTGTTCTCCATTGTTAAAATGCCCACAGTCTTTACCTTCTGTATCCTATTGCTAACTGCTAAGGTAAAGTCATTTAGCTGAGGTGTCACTTATTGCTGTTGTCATCATCCTTTTTTAATGTTTTATGTAGTATTATTACACGGCTCATTGAAATGCTTGATTCTGATTGGCCAGTCGCGACATTTGCAGGTTCGTTATTCCCAGATAACAACCTCTTAAAACTAATAACACACGGTAACCCGGATGCAGCAAATAATTTTGACTTTTTTTGACAATTTAAATTTAAATGTCTTTTAGTAACATGCATGACATTATATTTACAAATGATTAAACCAAATTGCCTGTTTGTGACAGTTGAATGTCGTTTCTTACCTTAAAACCAAAGTAAACTGCTTTTCCTCACGGAAGGTCGGCATTCGGTAATAATGAGCTAATAAAATATTTCAAATTTACATTTCATGTCCAGTTTTTTCTCGTCGAGTCCTGATCACAATGTCGGGGCTTATTTCTGCGCTAACAACCGGCTGCCTGTACATTATCTCTTACTTATGCAGATCAGTGATATATCTCTTTCTTCCCATTACTTCCAGATTGGCTTTTCTGCTGCGGATGCCGTGACTGGGCTGAAGCTAGTGGAAGCTGGGGTTCCTAAAGAGCAACTAGCCCTGCTTGCAGTTCCCATGGTGCCTCTGCAGATTCTGCTACCCCTAGTTATTAGTAAATACACAGCTGGTCCTCGTCCACTAGATATCTTTTATAAGGCTTTTCCATTCAGGTACAAACAGAATCCATAAACATAATTTCCTGCTAGTCATAAACAGCTTTGACAACCAATGAAAATGGCCAGTCACCTCTTAAATTTAATCGTAAGAGGGAATAAATGCATATAGACTAATAGAGCACATGTTGTGTTTCATAAAGGTTACTGATTGGTCTGGAATATGCCCTGCTGGTCTGGTGGACCCCAAGTGTTCAGCATGAGGAGGGATTCCCTGTGTACTACTATGCAGTGGTGCTGCTCAGCTACGCTGCACATCAGGTTAGTACAGTATATACACGGTATAAACCATAGCTACTGGTTTGATTAATGACTTGATTAATTAATTTTGGGGTTTTATTATATTCTAAAATAGAAAGCAGCTTAAAGTGATAGTTCACCCAAACATTCTGTCATTATTTATTCACCCTCTTGTCATTTCAAACCTGCATGACTTTCTTCTGCAGAACATAAAAGAAGATATTTTGAATAATGTTGGTGACCGAACAATAGTGGTACCCATTGACTTCTATTGTATAGATACAAAACCAATGCAAGTCAATGGGTACCACCGATATATTTCTTCAAAATATCTTCTTTTGTGTTCTGCAACAGAAAGTCATACTGGTTTGAAATGACATGAGGGTGAGTAAATGATTACAGAATTTTCATTTTGGGGTGAACTATTCCTTTAAGGAAACAGACATACCAGACATATTTACTACTTATTTAAAAGCTTTCACTCAATGAAATTTGTTCATTGTGGAATTTGTGTTTTTTTTCCACTAGGTGGCACTATATAGCATGTATGTTGCGTGCATGGCCTTTCATGCTAAGGTCAGTGACCCTGTCATCGGCGGCACCTATATGACCCTTTTAAACACTGTGACTAATCTAGGAGGTAACTGGCCTTCTACTCTAGCTTTATGGCTGGTAGACCCTCTCACCTTTAAAGAATGCCAGGGAGCTCCTGGCCAAACATGCAGTTCACTTGAAGAAGCAGGGGTGAGTTTTACTTTTCTTCGTCATTAACAGGCATGTGCTTGCAGACTGTTTCATCTGTTTTTATATTGTCTGCAGCTCTGTGTCAGAGAGGGTGGGACATGTATAACAACATTGGACGGTTACTACGTGGAGTCTGTGGTGTGTGTTGTGATTGGTCTCTGCTGGTGGATCTTTTTCGGAAAGAAGATGACGCGATTACAAGAAGAAAGCCCCTCGGCTTGGCACTGTAGAGTTACCAAATAACAGAATCTCTGCCGGACTTGGAGCTACTGTCGTTTTTTAGTTACTTTATGCCTTGCTCTCTTATGCCCCCTGTCTTTTCCACACTGAGCGACAGCGTGTGATTTGTCACACTATAGAAAGCCTGTGGACAGGCTTTATTCTTTAAGGACTGAAATGCTGAAATATACTGTACCATTAAACAATCACAGGTTTAAAGCCTGGAGATTTATACACTGTCAATACAGCCATAGTTTATGTACAGATTACGTACATAAGCATTTCTGACATAATCAAGCATCTGTCTTATGATTACTTGAGTTGTCTGTGCCTTGTTTCCACTTTCAAAATATACATTTTTATCATGTTTGCCTTTACTCCAGAAACGTAATTGAGCTTTTCAGGACGGCAGCGAAATATTGATTTGAATTATTGTCCCTAAGGCATTACCAGTTGCAAATGGATAGATCCCCATTAAGCATATAGCCATTTTCATACAGAGATCCCAGAAAATACATGGAATAATGTGTCCCAGGATCATTTGATTTTTGTTTATATGTTGGGATATATGCTTAATAGGGACATATATATGGGATTAGTTGGTGCTTAGATCTGTTTCATGATTTTACAAGCAAGGCCAGGAAAAAAGTACTAAATAGATCATTGGCGTAGATAGCTATTTGTCTTTTCAAATGTTATTTTATGGCCAGTAATTCCCATTTAATCTTATTGAGCATACTGTTTATGCAGTCAGCGGTGTCCCTTGAATTGTCTTTTTTTTCTAAACCAAAAATGAATGCTTAGGTTTTCTGTATATTATGTAGACTTTAGCAGTGGAGCAGAAAGTCCACTGTAGAAATCAGTTTACTGCAGTAATGCGGTTGATGTGGATATTTATGAAATCACCAGCACTGTATAGGGTTTTGATCCTCAATTGTGTGTTGATTTGTTTATCTAGATCAACAATTTAATGGTTATAGATTTTCAAATGCAGTTGACCTCCCTTTTTTCATTCATTAAGTGCTTGCTTTCTTTATGGGAATTTATGGGAAGACGGTACTGTTGCATTGTTTTGACCTTTGTAAATACATGTAAACTGTTCCCTGGGTCGTTTTTATTAACATTCCCGAAGTGTAATGTTAAAAAATTGAATCCTTGTATGAAAATAAATGAAACGAAGATTTGAGGTTGCAGCCGCCTTTAGATGTTTTTTGCTCAAAAACGCGTTGTGTCCTATCTTGTTTTCCATGGGCAGGGGGCGTGGTTTCATCTGTAGTTTTTTCTTTGTAAACAACATGCCGGATTGGGATCCTGCAGATGTAAAGGAGGAAAATGCCAAGAGATCACAAAATATAATTGCACTTGTATCACAGCATGCCGACGACAACTTAACTTTTGTCCGGGTAAATAACTAATCAGAATATTCTTTGTGATTTGCTGTCATTTTAATGTTGCCGAAATATTATATACTGACGTTTTTTTAACTCGACAAATATAATACAAATACATTCTTCATAGCATAATACTACGTTACATTCCGTTGTCTTTTACATTTTATCATGTCATCTGTTTATATTTTCATGATGTTTTGCGTGCTCTTCAACAGAACATCAGCACATGTCTTGGGCTCGCTGGTCTTCTCATCATAGCGAGGAGCATCAGGCTGGTAAATGTTTAATTCACGAGCTTTTATCTGACGCAGTTTAAGTCAATCAAAATGTCAATGGTGATTGTAATAGGACGTTTTATAAATAGCAATAAGCAAACAGAATTTCAACATTTTTCAAACCTTTACAGTCAAACGTTACTTAAACTCACGACATTGGTTGACGGGTGACACGTGCAAGGTTATTTTTTTATTCGTCACAGTGACTGTCTGAATCCACAACACCTGTTATTTCAGTGATGTCTAATTAAATGAAACCTGTTTTGTGTAGTATTTCTTATAAAATATGTATTTCTTATGCAATTATAAAACAAACCACTAGTAATTTATTAAACATTTATAGGGCTTGTATCCTTTCTCATTTACATATTTTATTTCACTTTGGTAATATTGTCTTTTTATTCTGCAGATTACAAAATTTGGCTCTGCCTCTGATATTCCAGCAAGGTTCATTGAGAGAAACATCAGTATCAGAGGAAGCGTGAGAACTATAACCGAGAAAGGGCTTGAAGTGGAACACATACCAATTTACGTCCCTTTGCTCAGTCCCCTGCTTACGAAACGTAAGGAAACACCCACTGAGTTTAGCATACATTGATCTGAAGCTCACATAGACCCCCTATGCAAACCCACAGGAAGACCCCCTCACACACACACACAGTGAGCTTTAATTAGAGTTTTATCAGTAGGCCAGGCATATTTGTTTCACTGCTGTCATGGGGACCACTGTGCTCATCTGAACAGCTGGTCCCGGTTATGACTAGGGATGTAACAATATCAAAATCTCACTGTACGATAATACCTCGGTATAAAGTTTGCGGTGCGATATTTATTGCAATATTTTAAATGATGACTTGAAAACGGGCCATAAGCATCCTCTTTTCTTTATCCTCTAATCATAACTGTTGCTTAGAGGTATGAGTTATAGTATGAGATGGGTCAAATGACCTAAAATCGCTTATAAAATAAAATAATAAAATAATTGCACCAGCTGGACCTTGCCAAAGTTAACATCTATTATTTTTTCGAACATTCTCTATGTTAAGCCCGGAAGACCTATCGTTTCATACAGTCATGTGACCACGATAATATTGAGACAATTTTGCTATTGCGATAACACGATATCAATAATATTGTTACATCCCTAGTTATGACTCAATTCCTCTTAGAAACAAAAAGCAGTCTATTTTCATAACTGTGTTCTTCCAACTGTGCCATTTTTCATGCTACTAATCTGCCTAATAGTTACATTCACTTTAAACTTGGATTGAAGCCCATTCACTTATTAGTTATTGAACATAAATGATAGCTATTTCCTGCTTTCCTATTGTTACACCCTATGCCACACAGGACACAGGAGAGTAGACAGGAGAATAGGGATGATAGGTGGGGTGTGGGACCGGGACATGACCCGGGTCGGACTCGAACCCGGGTCCCCGTGAGCCAACGGCTTGTATTCTTCATTACCACAAAACGATTCATCTCATTTCAGATTCAGTTTTGTAAACCAGTTAGTGGAGGGAAGCAGCCAGTGTAATTTTATTATGGACTAGCCATGCTTTCAAAATGAATGTAGAAGTGTTCTAATGTGCTTTTTTTTAACACTTTGATGGTCACAGATCAAGTCCCTGAAGTTTGATTATAGTAGGTCAAGAGGATTATATCTGTCAGGTTTTCTGTGATTCACAGATGGCCTTGTCAAGCGTGACCTTTTTGGGCTTGCACCATATGGGCAGGCTTTCTCTTGTAAATTGTAAAGACAGACCGTTACAGACCTACAGGATAGGGTCACCCTTTATGATCTTTCCCCCATCGACAACAATAAAAGGATCATTTCTATGAACATGTTACATGGCTCACTGCTTTATGCTAATTCCTTAAACTAGGGAATTTTAACTTGGGTTTAGGGTTAATGTTTGACAAAAACACTGAAATATACATCTTGTTGATCTAGTAATTTTGAAGCTCACTCACCCTGATTTCACCAGGCCAGTGCGTGACCCTCCTGGATGTGCGTCTGGCTGGGGTGGAGCTGACATCAGAAGGACAGAACTGGATCAGTCAGCAGCTGAAACCTGCTGAGACGGTGTGGCTCCGACTGATCGCTCGACAGAACGAGACCCTCCACTGCCTAGTATCAGTTAACAGGGTAAGGGAGATGTACACCAGATTAGCACAAGGGTCAAATGCCACCATGAAAATTGTTAACTTGACAGACGAGAGGCTTTCACACCTAAAGTCAAAAGAAACCAAACGTTTTCTTATCAATTATACTGGTATTAAAATAATAGATGCTAAACTTTATCACATTGTTTCTTTTTCTAGGGCTCGTTCTTCAACACTTGTGTGAATGAGGAGCTTTTAAAGGATGGTTTGGCCCGGACTTCTCCCCTTATTGGTCTGGACCCTCAGTCACGCATCTACTGGAGACTTTATAAGCGCTTGTTGAGGGCTGAGAGCAGAGCAGAGAAAAAAGGAAAAGGCCTGTGGAAGGAAGAGAGCCGTTGGGAGAGAGCTACTAATGTCTTGAGGAACAATACACTGCTCGTGTCAATTAAGAAACTCTTGAAATGGACATTTGGGGATAAAAAATAGTATACAGAAATAGAGAAAATTATATAGTATATAGAAACTATACAATTTTCAAAAGGATGAGGGTGGTTATAGATTAGCTAGAGTTGTTTTGCATGTATATCTGAGTAACTTTTTATATATTTATTCCATTTGTTACGTATTGTTAAATGCAAACATGCATGACTTAAAGGGATAGTTCACCCAAAAATTTAAATTCTGTCTCCATTTAGTCACCACCCAGTTGTTGTTGTTCTGAACACAAAGCAAGATATTTTGAAAAACGTCTGAAACTGAACAGTTCTGGGGGCACTATTGGCTATAGTATCATCTTTGTAAAATGTGTAAAATGATGGCAGTCAATAGTGAATTTTTATTTATTAAAACTCCTAATGACCTAAGAATGTATCTCTTCACACATGTATTTACTTAACATGAAAACATTTTTAACACTGTCCATGATGCTGCCCTACACCTGTATTGTTGGAGCCTATCATCTCCATTCTGACAACTGGAATGTCTAGATAAATAGTGTCTGATTTCAGCTTGTTTCAGGAATTAGTGCGGACTGATGGCACAGGGTCAAGCACACAGTGTTTTAATGGGGGGGGGTTTAGGGTCACGAAGGGCGCCAAAAAAGGGTTTATGGGTAATTAATGGTGTTAACTGTGTTAGTAGTAATTTCTTTATTTGTGATTTAATCTGGCAATTTAAGGAACCTTGTCTTTCTCCTTAATCATAGAGAAGAAATATTATGTTATGCTAACTCATACTCTAAACAAAGGTGCAGTTGTTTGGCGTTGCCATAGAAGAACCATTTTTGGTTCCACAAAGAACCATTCAGTCATTGAAGAACCATCACTTTCTTATACCTTTTTATAATCTGAAGAACCTTTTTTCGCCACAAAGAACCTTTTATGAAACAGAAAGGTTCTTTCGCTTTTTTTATGGAACTTTCTATCGATTGCATATAGGCACCTTTATTTTAAGAGTGTAAATACTTTTTTTTCACACACAGCTGCAATATAAAATAGTCCTATTATCAATTAAACTGGTTTACAAATTATTATCCTAAAATAATTTAAAGCTCTATTCGCAGTGTATTGGCGCGCACAGAATGCGCTCTAAATGTGTTTGTTTATTGTTTACACATTTTGGCCGTTTTTTTGCATCTCGGCGGGTTTTCGAAAGGTTTAAGGGTGGAAACCATCAGCTCTATCTGACGCTGCCCTCGAAATCAGAAACAGCTTGGAATGTTTCCGGATGTTTCCAGTGGACTGATTCGCCATTATCTGCGTGTGCGGAGTGGTTATGAGTCATGGCCTCAACAAGCGCCACAACAGAGACAAAAGGTAACTTTCTGCCTTTAAGTATAATTTGAGATTAACTTGAAACGAAATATTTGGGTGATTTAGCACGGATGTGTATATTTTTGTTATATATATAGTATTCATTCTGTTTCACTTTCTATTTCAACGCGTTATATTTTTGTGCTTTTTTTATCATGCGTTCATTATTGTCTGTTATTTTATTTTAATATAGAGCAATTGAAAAATATATAGATATATAGTATGGGTTAAATGTTTAAATAAATAAAAAAAGCTTAATGAAATGGTTGTCATCTCTCTCTCTCTCTCTCTCTCTCTCTCTCTCTCTCTCTCTCTCTCTCTCTCTGTAGGTAGAAGAGGAAGCTTAATTTTAGAACCTCCAAATAGTGAGTATACACACATATGTACTTATTTGAATCTATTAATCCATTTTATCATTCACATGAGTTTATTCACTCGCTTTTTAAGTGTCTTTGAGAAGGATGGTGTTTGTTGGAAAGACTGGAGCAGGTAAAAGCTCATCTGGAAACACTACCCTGGGCAGAAAAGTATTTAGAGCTGCATCTAGTTGTTCATCTGTTACTAAAGAGTCCTGGAAAGAGACCGGAGAAGTGGCTGGAAGAGAAATTATTGTGGTAGATACTCCAGGTTTGTTTGACACTGATGTTTCAGAAGAGTATCTCAAGCAGGAGATCAGTAAGTGTGTGAATATGACGGCACCTGGACCTCATGCCATCATCCTGGTCATCCAGCTCGGTCCATTCACTGAAGAAGAGATACTCTCAGTGGAGAAAATCAGAGCTTTATTTGGAGAAGAATCAGATAAACACACAATCGTACTTTTCACTCGCGGTGATGAACTGACCTGCTCTATTGAAGAATACGTCAATAAAGCTGATGAGGATCTGAAAAATATCCTGAGGCGCTGTGGAGGAAGATATCATGTCTACAATAATAAAGGCATGGAGAATCGGAATCAGGTTCTGGAGCTCATGGTGAAAGTGGATGATATGGTCGCTGCTAATGGTGACAGATTTTACACCAGTGACGCTTACCAGGGCGTGGAGCTCTTGCTGAAAGCTGAAGAAGAGAAACTGAGACGAGAATATGAGAAGAAATTACAAGACAAAGAAAGAGAACTGGAGTCCAGATTTGCTGAGGAAAAGAGAAGACTCCAAGAGAGAGTAGAGACACTAACAGAATCTGAGCAAGAGAAGGAAAAGAAGATCAAAGAGTTAGAAAGACTAAATCAGAAAAATTTATGTGAACTTATTGAGTACAAGCGATATTATGAGTCAAGGCTCAGAGAAGTCAGACAGGAGGCAGAACTGACTCGTATTCACGAGAGTACGTTGATAGAAATTATAAACAAGCTTCACAGCCTTCAAATGTAATCATATTGATTATATTTTGTGAACTGTTTAATATCATGATTGTAATATTGTAAATCTTATTAAATGGTCTGTTTTGTTAGAAGTGCTTTGGAACTTATTTTTTGTTGGAGCTTTCTTCATTTCCTTGTTTAGGAACAGAGATTCAGTAACAGCAGTGGGAAGTTCTCTTCGGCCACAATTTTGTTTAATGTTTGGTGACTTCGTACTGTATTACCAATAACTGCATTTACAACCTTATGGTGGTGAAAAACCTGAATCATTTTGATTTCACACCTCACATGCATTTATAGACATTACATGACCAAGGGCTCTATTTTAGGAACCGGGCTCTGTATGACTGTGCATATGTTTTACACATTTTCATGAGAGCACTAAATCCAAGTGCAATTTACATGCCAGGGCAACATGCAAGTATACTAACAGTTTTTGCAGCAATGACGAGGGAAGCACTTTTTATTAGAGCAAAATATACATATAATACATTATAACAATATACAAAGTATTGCTTTTAATGGTTTAAAATAATTTGAATTATAAACCTTAGTGACAAAAATTATTTAAATTTCTCCACTGTTTTGGTGTATTTTATAGGTTTGTAGGACGTTTTAGGCTCAAATATTGTCAGGTCACCTATACAAATACAGATTGTGTGAAAACAACTTGACGGTGATAAAAAGGTAATTCAATTATGGAAATCCAAGTAGTAGCCTACCGCGAATGCAGATTCTGCAGTAAAACAGCTTTTGAAGTCTTGTTCAGCTAAATTCTGTGTAGCCTACCAATACAAAGTACTGCCTAAAACAAATGATCTTCAGTAACTTCCTGAAGCAGCTTACAAAATGTTGGCTTAAACAATTTTAATGCAACCTGCCCGTACTTTATCTACTGGAGTCTCTTTTCACACTCCATTTTGTATTTTTAGTGCTCCGCCAGAACACCGGCGTTCGTTTTACTCTCCATTTTGTGATATTGCTCTGCCCGGCATTCACAGCAGAGGTTTGAAAACAAAAGTACTTTCGCTTTCAAGTTGACGCAGACATTTCTAAACCCAAGGTCAGATCCACGATTCACGAACAAAATTCACATGTATCCCAGAAGAATTTTTCTATAAGGTAAGTTTAACGAAGTATGAATCCGAATCCTGTCATGATGCTGTTTAAAATAATTTAACTTGTAACGTTAAATGATTTAGGTAGGCTATTCAGCACACAGCAGAAGTGCGTCATCACTTTTAAAGGTGTGTAAGTGCCAGTTGTTTATTGCTTATTTGGAGTAACCGTTTTTAATCTGTTTCGATTATCCTACATATATGCAAAACGCTATTTCCCTTTATATGTATAACTTAAGTTACAGCAAATGTTTTAATTAAGTCTTGGGCTGAATTAAGGAGCAAACAGTTACATGTCTGATGATTAATATTCGTGAACGAATCTTTTAAGTGAACGAATCGTTCTCCTTCACAAAATGCATAAACTCATTCTCGTTCAATGAAATCTCTCGTTCCTATTTGAGAATGGAGAGTGGAGAATGAATCGCTGTGGGCTGAATCCTCCAGAGGTCGCATTGTAGGCTGCATACGTCATAAAGATTAATGTGTTATTTCTGAATATCAACAATTAAAATTTGACCATTATTCTTAATTAAGTGCAAATTGTTATAATATGCCTATATCTTGCAATTGTAATGCTCAGTTAACTGAAATGAACCACGCTTGATCAGGCCCGGATTAAGAATTCAGAGGCCCCTGGGCACAAGTGTTTTATGGACCCCCCCACACACACATGCACACAATAAAGTTTATAATTAGCCTATAGGGTACCATGCGTATAAACACCTCTATCTTTTACAGGATTACATTGACAAGTTACAAACTATGATATAACAATATCAACACCTGTACACATCCTCCATCATACAGGATTACACCTCATGATTGCAACAATGCTTTTCTGGACCAGCAACAACAATATTAAGACATTTCCCAGCATACTGTAACTCACTGGCATATGCAAGCAGCACACACTACCACACCTCTACCAAATCAGTTCTATCAGATTCTTCCATAATTCACACACAAACATGCAGGACATGCAAAACTGTTCTTAAGAGACAATATAAGAACTTTCTTAAGATAAATTACAGAAAGTTCTTAAGAATATTCTTAAGTGCAATTTTCTAATATTTTCATCTTCATTTTTCTAAGAATAAATGGGCAGTCTTTGTCAATGATTGTACTTCAAGAGCAATTTGTCTATTTGTTAAACTTTATTTGTATAACAAGCACCTTGCGATTCACGTTCTTATTTAAGCGTTTAATGTGTTACAGTAAACGGCATTAACGAGTATTATAAGTATAATTCTTTAGCCTAGGCTATATATTATGACATCATCATATTTGTGCGTATGTAAACATTTTGCAATGTATGTAAAAGCACTGTATTATCTAATAACGAAGGCTTAATATTGGTAAAGTAGGGCAGGTACTGATCAACATTATATCAATATAAAATAATTCATAATTGGCATGGAAGCACCACCAGATAAATGTAAAAAACGCTTACCTTTTAAGATTTAAGACAGCCGCGAGGGTATATCAACTCATGTTTACAACAATAAAACCGTTCTCATTGACATAACCTACTGTGTTTTCATTTTCTGTTGTCAGTTCATGACGCGACATCATCCAACTCACAATAAAAAGCGGTGATTTCGGCTAACGTTATATGTTCTTTCACACAGCCTCATGGTAACCATGTGCATATTTACAGATGAAGTTTGTTCATATTTATATATCCAAACAGTCGATAACAGTGACAGGTTGTTGGAAACGCTGTTTTGTACTCATCTTATTCACGAGTCACCTGTCGTAGTGCTTCTTCCAGCCGCTCACTGTACAGAGTGACGCCGAGAGAAGGGATCCCTGCGCCGGGAAAGAGAGACCTCGCGCTCGCGGGGCAGCACTGGCGACATTTTCCCACTGAATGAAAGCTAAGGTTTATCCAAAAAGTGGATAGATTTGTCGCTATGTGCTTCTTCTGAACAAAAGCCGCTAGATGGCTCGTAAAAGTGACTAAATCAAAAGACAGATTTTCTAATTCAGAAACAGTGTTTTGTGTGTGCACCTCCATGTGTGCACAATGAATATGGCGTAAACGCTGTTATGTGAAATTTTCTTCCCCTTGCCTGGGCCCCAAGCGCGCATGGGCCCCTGGGCCTGTGCCCATAATGCCCATTGGATAATCCGGCCCTGCGCTTGATGACGTCCTTATGCTTCTTTGTATTGGACATCAATAGCTTATATACATACAAAGATGATATGTTTACATACATCAAAAGTGTCAAGTGTCAGTACATAAATTAAAGTCATTACAGATTTAAATTGTTTTAGTTGCTTTCTTCACGAGTTTACCTGCGCAGATAACAGTGATGTTGATAGGGATAATAATGATAGAGCTTGGTTATAAGGTTATGCGTATTTGGCGTGCTGTCCGGGAAGCGGGCTCCGAGCTCGCCAGATCTATCCGAGCCCGAAACACTCTACACCTTGGGCAGGGTGAGTGCGCCGAGCTCGGAACCGGTTTGAGCCCAGAGCACACCCCCCGGGGATAATGAGTTAGGAAGAGGAGCCGGGGTGGAGGAGGGATGCTTAATCTTAAGAGATAGAGCAGGTAAGATGGTTTCCCTATTTATAAGCGAGCTCACTAGGGCTGATTGTGTAGATGCGGTGATTGCTGATAGTAGACCAGCCGTGCTGATTATATGCTCCGGCTCCTCCCGAACTTTGTTAATTAAACATCATTTCACGAGTTTACCTGCGCAGATAACAGTGATGTTGATAGGGCTAATAATGATAGAGCTTGGTTATAAGGTTATGCGTATTTGGCGTGCTGTCCGGGAAGCGGGCTCCGAGCTCGCCAGATCTATCCGAGCCCGAAACACTCTACACCTTGGGCAGGGTGAGTGCGCCGAGCTCGGAACCGGTTTGAGCCCAGAGCACACCCCCCGGGGATAATGAGTTAGGAAGAGGAGCCGGGGTGGAGGAGGGATGCTTAATCTTAAGAGATAGAGCAGGTAAGATGGTTTCCCTATTTATAAGCGAGCTCACTAGGGCTGATTGTGTAGATGCGGTGATTGCTGATAGTAGACCAGCCGTGCTGATTATATGCTCCGGCTCCTCCCGAACTTTGTTAATTAAACATCATTTCACGAGTTTACCTGCGCAGATAACAGTGATGTTGATAGGGCTAATAATGATAGAGCTTGGTTATAAGGTTATGCGTATTTGGCGTGCTGTCCGGGAAGCGGGCTCCGAGCTCGCCAGATCTATCCGAGCCCGAAACACTCTACACCTTGGGCAGGGTGAGTGCGCCGAGCTCGGAACCGGTTTGAGCCCAGAGCACACCCCCCGGGGATAATGAGTTAGGAAGAGGAGCCGGGGTGGAGGAGGGATGCTTAATCTTAAGAGATAGAGCAGGTAAGATGGTTTCCCTATTTATAAGCGAGCTCACTAGGGCTGATTGTGTAGATGCGGTGATTGCTGATAGTAGACCAGCCGTGCTGATTATATGCTCCGGCTCCTCCCGAACTTTGTTAATTAAACATCATTTCACGAGTTTACCTGCGCAGATAACAGTGATGTTGATAGGGCTAATAATGATAGAGCTTGGTTATAAGGTTATGCGTATTTGGCGTGCTGTCCGGGAAGCGGGCTCCGAGCTCGCCAGATCTATCCGAGCCCGAAACACTCTACACCTTGGGCAGGGTGAGTGCGCCGAGCTCGGAACCGGTTTGAGCCCAGAGCACACCCCCCGGGGATAATGAGTTAGGAAGAGGAGCCGGGGTGGAGGAGGGATGCTTAATCTTAAGAGATAGAGCAGGTAAGATGGTTTCCCTATTTATAAGCGAGCTCACTAGGGCTGATTGTGTAGATGCGGTGATTGCTGATAGTAGACCAGCCGTGCTGATTATATGCTCCGGCTCCTCCCGAACTTTGTTAATTAAACATCATTTCACGAGTTTACCTGCGCAGATAACAGTGATGTTGATAGGGCTAATAATGATAGAGCTTGGTTATAAGGTTATGCGTATTTGGCGTGCTGTCCGGGAAGCGGGCTCCGAGCTCGCCAGATCTATCCGAGCCCGAAACACTCTACACCTTGGGCAGGGTGAGTGCGCCGAGCTCGGAACCGGTTTGAGCCCAGAGCACACCCCCCGGGGATAATGAGTTAGGAAGAGGAGCCGGGGTGGAGGAGGGATGCTTAATCTTAAGAGATAGAGCAGGTAAGATGGTTTCCCTATTTATAAGCGAGCTCACTAGGGCTGATTGTGTAGATGCGGTGATTGCTGATAGTAGACCAGCCGTGCTGATTATATGCTCCGGCTCCTCCCGAACTTTGTTAATTAAACATCATTTCACGAGTTTACCTGCGCAGATAACAGTGATGTTGATAGGGCTAATAATGATAGAGCTTGGTTATAAGGTTATGCGTATTTGGCGTGCTGTCCGGGAAGCGGGCTCCGAGCTCGCCAGATCTATCCGAGCCCGAAACACTCTACACCTTGGGCAGGGTGAGTGCGCCGAGCTCGGAACCGGTTTGAGCCCAGAGCACACCCCCCGGGGATAATGAGTTAGGAAGAGGAGCCGGGGTGGAGGAGGGATGCTTAATCTTAAGAGATAGAGCAGGTAAGATGGTTTCCCTATTTATAAGCGAGCTCACTAGGGCTGATTGTGTAGATGCGGTGATTGCTGATAGTAGACCAGCCGTGCTGATTATATGCTCCGGCTCCTCCCGAACTTTGTTAATTAAACATCATTTCACGAGTTTACCTGCGCAGATAACAGTGATGTTGATAGGGCTAATAATGATAGAGCTTGGTTATAAGGTTATGCGTATTTGGCGTGCTGTCCGGGAAGCGGGCTCCGAGCTCGCCAGATCTATCCGAGCCCGAAACACTCTACACCTTGGGCAGGGTGAGTGCGCCGAGCTCGGAACCGGTTTGAGCCCAGAGCACACNGTCAGTATATCCAGGGTTATAGGTTGCCTGGCGTCTGGGTGAGCGGGCTGGGTTCTTTGAATGCCCTTGATGAGCATAGATGTTTGGGAGCTGGCTATGGCTGCAGATGGAGAGTTGAATATGAGCTTGTGGAAGAACTGGACTCCACTCATGTAACCTTTAATTGAGCTGGCTTGGAGGTTCTTTGAAGAGTTTAGGAAGGAGATGTACGAGGTGATGGTGAGGACAGAAAAATCGGGAAAGGGGATGTTGAACGCCTGGTGAAAAGACTTGAAGCTTTTCCATGCCATGAGATAAGATTGGAGGGTCCTAAGGGAGACGGCTTGGGTGATGGAGTTTAGAGAGGCATCGATGAGGGTTTTTAGGGGGTAGTTTACCGGAATATCAGCTCCGAATAGGGAGGTACCGGTGTTGGCAAGGGATCTGCTTCGGGCGCCAGCAGCCTGAACTACTGGAGGGCAAAACGAGAAAGGGCGTCAGCAATCTGATTTTTTGATCCAGGAATGTGTTTGGCAGTTAGAATGAACTGGTCACAGGCTGAGATCCAGATGAGGCGTCTGAGGAACGGCATTAAAGCAGGGGAGTGGGAGCGGCCTTTGTTAATACAATGAACAGTTGCTTCGTTATCACAATGTACGATTATACTGGAAGCCGACCACTCTTTTCCCCATAGGGATGCTGCGACGACCAGTGGATACAGCTCGAAAAGTGCTGAAGATGCTAAAGCCTGCGGAATCTCTAGGAGCTGGGGGGGCCAAGTGGATGCAAAACAACGGCCTTGGTGAAAGCCTCCAAAACCGACGGAAGGGGCGGCGTCGGTGAACAGGTGAATATCGGCGGGGGAGGAGGCCATGTCACTGTAGAAAAATGACAAGCCGTTCCATTGTCTGAGGAATTTTATCCATAAGCTCAGCTCGTCAAGGCAGGGGCTGGATATGGATAACGTGTCCTCTAGAGTGTGTGCGGAGGACACGAGAGAAAGGAGGTGTGAAACGAACGGGCGGCCTTAAGGGATTATTCTCATCACGAAATTCAGATGGCCGAGAACAGACACGAGCTTGCGTTTGGAGCAGCGGGGATTAGCTAATAGGGCGGAAGCGATCACGATCGTTCTGTCGATTTTCTCTTTTGCCAGAGAAGCCTGGAATTTAAGCGAGTCTAATTTAATTCCGAGAAATTCGATGGACGTGCTCGGTCCTGAAGTTTTGTCTGGGGCGAGGGGAACGCCGAGATTTTCGAAAACCTGCTGGACTTTTGCTAGATGCGCAGCCGGAAACGAGTCGGGAGACAAGATCATTAAAAAATCGTCTAGTAGGTGGATGAGGTAGGGAATTGCATAATTGTTAGAGAGAATCCAGCAAATTGCCTCTGACAACATGTCAAAAATGTTTGGGCTGCTTCTGCAGCCTAAAGTGAGACGGACAGAAAAGTAAAATTTATTGCGCCATCGGATGCCGAAAAGGTGCCAGAAGTCTGGGTGGATGGGCATGACTTTAAACGCGGATGTGATGTCGACTTTGGCTAGCCAAGCGCCACGACCGGCATGTTTTATTAAAGTGATGGCTTGATCAATGTTATGATCAGTGCAGGGAAAATTCCTCGATCGGAATGAGGCTGTTGATGCTTGGAAAGGCAGAGCCGTGCGGTGACGAGAGATCGAATATGAGGCGCTTTTTCCAGAGAATTTACGTGCCGCTACGCCAATGGGGCTGATGCGAAATGCGGTAAATGGGGGAGCGTCGAAGGGGCCGATAATGAATTTAGCGTTGATCTCCTTTTTTATGAGGAGATCGACTGACTCTGGTTCGGTGAGCGCAGACTGGAGGTTGGGGCATATTAAGCTGCGTGATGGTAGACTGATAACACCAAGGTCGCAGCCGTTCGAGATACCGGTCAGAATATAGTCGGTCAACTGAATGTCGGGGTGCGAAGACAACTCGAAAGACAAACAAGAAACATTCACAGGAGTCGAGAGGTAATTTTTAAGATTTTTATTCTGAACTTGAGACATTGGGCATACAATTCGAGCGTGTGTGCACCGCTGCAAAACGAGCACACGTGCAGGAAGCGACAACGCTGCCTGGTGCATCTTCCTACATTGAAGTTCCTGCATGCCTCCAAATTGCTGGGTTGCCCATGGGTTTGGTTAGCTGGGCGGTTTGGCAGGCGCGGAACAGAGGAAGTGGATTTGGGAGGCGAAGCTGGGCGTGGGGGAAGAGAGGGAGTGACTAGGGGACAATCGATTCTGGAATGCGCTACTGAGCAACATACCACGCAGAGTAGGGGCACTGGTTCCACTGAGCCACGCGAATGGCACATTTGGCAGAAAAAAGTTTGTGATATGTATAGAAATGCGCGCCCCCATAGGAGAGAGCGAGCTCTGCCACGATGGCGAGGTAATCGCCCAGCTCGTGTCTCCTATGAGGGAACACAGTGCAGATCACATCTATGTAGCGGTTAAAAGCGACGGTAAATTCGGGGAAAGACAGCGTGCGGGTGTGGTTGGGTGACTGATTTTTAAACGTGAGCGATAGATCGCCGTAAGTGATCTACCGCTCGGTTGACGGGGGTGATAAAGGTGAGAGGAGAAAATAAAGGTCTGTGTCCGCACCTGTCTAGATCTGAGATCTGATGTTCCCCGAAACTGGAGGCGGTTCCAAGGCTGGTGCGTTAAATTCGGGGAAAGACAGCATGCAGGTGTGGTTGGGTGACTGATTTTTAAACGTGAGCGATAGATCACCCTAAGTGATCTACCGCTCGGTTGACGGGGGTGATAAAGGTGAGAGGATAAAATAAAGGTCTGTGTCCGCACCTGTCTAGATTTGAGATCTGATGTTCCCCGAAACTGGGCGGTTCCAAGGCTGGTGCGTTAATCGGTACTGGCATTGCTGTCGCCGTGGCCAATGAGAAGTTCTGTTTGGTTCTGCGGAAGAGAGAGAAGGGAGGGGATGGCGGCCGCCTGAGCGGCTAGCGGAGTCATGCTCGCGCTAGCAGCGGCTTCTAGGGTGGCTGGGAAATGGCCGAGGACCGGCGCCTGCATCGCTAGCTGAGGCAGCCTCGCGCTAGTGGTCGACGGAGGCGCCGTGGGCCAAGAGCCAGGGGCGGGGAATGGGTGAGAAAGCACCGGAGCTCCAGGTGCTGGTAAGCTAATGTTTCGTGGGCGACCTGCAATGTTGACTGCTGGCGGGGTGTTGGCTGGAGGATGAAGCTGGGCTACGGCGAGAGGGACGAGTTGCTGGAAGCCCTCGACCGGTGGGTTCATGGCGTCCGGGAAATCTGTGGTGGTACCCGCGCTCGCTGAAATCCTGCAGTGCCGGCTTGCCAGCGGGTGGCCACGACGAGCAGCGGAGGTGGATTGCCCGGGCCGGGAATAAGGAGAACCACGAGCCGTGCCCGGCTTGTCAGTGGTCTTTTGCGGAGCGGACTTCGATGAGGTGGTATCCACCAGGGAAGAGGCGTAGAGGCAGTAAAGCTCCGCCTTGGTCATCCGCTTGTGGAATTGGACGTCCGCGTTGGACAGAGCCAGTCGTAGGCCCTGGACAGTCCATTTTTGGATGGCGGGGATCGTGTTGTGAGTAGAGGTGTACGAAGAAGCCGGAGAAGGAGGTGGACGTCTCTTTGGGCCAGGTGATGAAGTGCCACCTGTGGATTTAGCCTTCCGAGGTGCAAAACGGCGGAGCTGGTGGCCCTGTGATGAAGCCGGGGAATCGATTAATGATTCCGAGGCTGAGCTGGAATGATGGGACGTGCTCGGCGGCGCTGGAAGATTGCGGTTGGCATATAAGTCGTCGATGACGGGGGTCTCGGACATAGCGTCGAACTGAACATTGATGCTTAATCTTAAGAGATAGAGCAGGTAAGATGGTTTCCCTATTTATAAGCGAGCTCGCTAGGGCTGATTGTGTAGATGCGGTGATTGCTGATAGTAGACCAGCCGGCTCCTCCCGAACTTTGTTAATTAAACATCATTTATGGAGCGATTTTAGTCTCATTAATTATTCTCACTTAAAACACGATGTACACTTGCGTAGCCAGTTTCACATGCATAAAACCTGATTCACGTGCACAAATTATATATGTACGTTCACAAAAAACAATTCACGTGCTTAAAATAAAATTATATTCTCATAAAATTTCACAAACGCTTAATACAATTCACAGACGTACAACTGTGTACAACAAATATTTCGAAAGTTTAAAATGTACAAGTTTATCATTGAATGTGAATGTGCAAATCGTCACTCACTTGTGTGAATCGCCCTGGATTTGTGTGTGTGTATTTTGAGACTCTCTTGGCAGCGCTGTCCTTCCCACTTGAGTTGTCATCTTGTTTAGCCAATCAGATTCAACCTAACCCATTCAACCAATCATAATCGTGGAGAGCACAGAACTCAAGGAGCACTAGTGTTAGCACTAAAGGCTCGTTTGTACAGCTTCGCTACTCTACTCTCTGAGCTGTGATGCTGTATTAAAACATAATACAGCCACGCAATAAATCTGTTTTCATTAACTTATTTTGTAGAAAAAAAGTATGAAATAGTGAGTGAACATGACCACTTAAAACTACACAACCAGCAGTCACTTCCACTGAACTGCTAAAATCCGTCTGATTAACAAACTGTGCCTGATACATGAGATGTGTTCATGTTTGTATGTCCATGTTTTAAATGAACAAGGGCAAACAAGGACAATAAATGACTAGTTCTTGGAAACATTGTTTTGTATGGGCGCATAGATTTGTAGCTAGCCACCTTTTGGAAAATATCTCGCTTAAGGGGGGCTGAAAAATCACTAAATTGGCAACACAGTAATTCAAACTGCGCAAAAGGTGCGCAGAGCCGTTTTCCTTGAGTCCTGTGCTCTCCGTGTTTATGATTGGTTGAATGGTAAGGTTGAATCTGAGTGGCTAAAGAGTACAACAACCCACGTGGGAGGGGTTGCGCTGCCAGGAGAGTCTAAAAAAACACACACACACACATCCAAGGCGATTCACACGTGAGTGACGATTTGCACATTCACAGTCAATGATAAACGTGTACATTTTAAACTTTCGAAATATTTGTGCACAGTCGTATGTTTGCGAAACGTACTTTATGAGAAAATAGTTTTGTTTTACGCACGTGAATTGCTTTTTGTAAATGTATATTTATACTTTGTGCACCTAAATTAGGTTTTATTCATGTGAAACTGTTTATGCATGTGTGTATCTTGTTTTACGCGTGAATAATTAATGAGACTAAAATTGCTCCATACTTTCTTATTTGGTGAAGGTAAAATGGTATCCAGATACTTTTTAAAGGGGTGATTCAACAGTGTTTCATACCGCAACAGAGTGGGCAGGCAAAACAGTAGTCATTGCCTGAATGGCCAGGGGGGCAGATACTGCTTCCACAGTCTGCTGTACTGCCACAGGCACAACAGTGCCTGGAAACAGACCATTCTCTTCCCCTGGCCTAAATGTACCTTGCCGAGATAACGAATCTGCGTTTTTATTACACCTCCCCGGCCGATACTTAATTTCAAAATCAAATCAAGCCAGCGCTGCCCAACGTTGTTTTGTAGCCCCCAGTTTAGCTGAGGTCAAATGACTGAGGGGGTTGTTGTCAGTGTACACCAAACATTTTTGGCCTAGCAGACATTCTCTGAATTTATCTGCCATTGCCTATTTCAACGCAAAAAAATGCCAATTTCATGGAACTATAGTTCGTCATATTGCGTTCTGTGGGCCTCAGGCCGCGGCTTGTATGTGCCACTTGCCCTGCCTGATTCTGTGAGAGTACTGCTCCTAGTCCAGCCAAACTAGCATCTACCTCCAGAATAAAGGGAAGGCTAAAGTCTGCATACGTAAGCAGTAGTGAGCTTACCCTTCAGAGCCTCGAAGCTCTCCTGACATTCTGCAGTCCAACAACTCAAAAAACTTAGCTCCTCTCGCTGCCTCGCCTTTATACCTCTAAATTGTGCAACCAGCCGATGCAGAGGCGTTGCAAACTTGGAAAACCCCTCTACAAACTGGCGGTAATAGCTTGCTAAGCCACGCAACGCAGATACAGTGGTGGGCTGAGGCCTTTGGGCAACTGCCTCTATCTTTCCTGGTTCAGTGGAAACCCCCTCAGCTGAAATCACATGTCCCAAATATGACACTTTGGACCGAAAGAAGTCACACTTTCCCAAATTGGCCTTAAGTCCTTCGCATTGTAACCTACTTAAAACAAGTTCCAGATGCTGCAAATGCTGTTCAACCGAAGATGAAAAGATTGCTATATCATCCAGGTACTACAACAATGACTGCCCTGCTGTTCACCGAACAGACGCTGCATTAGCCGCTGGAACGTGCTTGGCTTGGTGCATTACAAAGACCAAATGGCATACGGTTCCACTTGAACAAACCGAATGGCGTGCAAGAAGCAGTTTTTGATCGATCTTGTTCACTGACAGGGACTTGAATGTACCCTCTAGCTAAATCCAAAGTGGAAAAGCGGGCCCCTGTCAGTGAATCCAAGGACTCCTTTATACAAGGGAGGGGAAACGCATCCTTCCTAGTCTTCGCATTCAGTTGACGATAGTCTACACACATGCGTAGACTACCATCCTTCTTCTTAACGAGGACCATGGGGGATGCAAAGGGGCTACAACTTTCCCGTATAACCTTAGCCTCCAACAAGGTATTGATATGGGCCTTGACTACCTCGTATTCCGACGGGGGGATACGACGATACCGCTGTATAACAGGAATATCATCCAACAATGGTATGTTGTGTGAGATCAAACTGGTACATCCCAAATCCCCTTCATGTGCCGAAAACACTAACTGGTACCGACCCAGTAAAGCCCTAGCCTGCTCTTGTTCATCCGGCAATAGCTGAGACAAATCTATAGCCTTTACCTGTTCTGCAACTGAAAATGCCTTGTGAGAGACCTGTATATTAACAGTAGCAGCCACAGTTTTAACCTCTGTAACCCCTGATGGTAGACTGACAACATGTACACTAGTTAAGGTTCCTAGCCGTGTACGTGGATACAACACAATATGAGTGGTACCCACATTCACCACTGGCACCAAAACAGTGCCTCTACTGACCCGCACCAATGACGGCGAAGCCAGCAATCCAGCTGGTAAACCCAATTCAGAGGGCTCAAAAAACACAGTGTCATGCAAAAACTGCCCCGAACAGGTTGCTGTAACAAATTGTAAAGTACCACCTGGGATCCGCCACACCCGACGACCGCACACCTTAACGGAATACACGCGAGTAACTGTGTTGTTTTTATTACTGCATTCATTATGTATGATTTAAACAGCTATATTTACGAAAACAGCTGTTCATCTCCCTCCAGAACTTGCACTTCAAAGGATCTGCCCTTCTAAGTGCGTGGGGCACATTATGCGATTGGAATTCACCCGAAAAGGCTAGTGTTACCGCCGGCCAACCACGGGGGGGGGGGGGGGGGGGCTGGGGGGGGGGCGG
>NC_079901.1:12599689-12621945 GCF_024868665.1 Triplophysa rosa | reverse complement strand
CTGGGGGGCAGGCTGTGCTCGGGACCTCGACGACCGATAGGTGGCCAGGTCACAGCGGAGCAGTCTGCTTCTTCACCACGGAGAACCTCCATAGTGTCACCACACAGCCCCGCTTGCGAGATGGGCGCATCTCAGCGTCACTACACAAGGTTGCGCCACAGATGTCTCTCTTGGACCACTATTGTGTACGTCGTCCGCCCAGGGCATCCACCATGACCTTCGTCGCCGAGGCGCGAGGCCGGTGGAGGTACGCAGCTGGGTCGGTCTTCCCATCAACCAGATCTTAACGCTTTGACTTATGACCCGATGGGTCGCCATAGCATTATGAGCCTGATGGACTGCCATAGCGTGGAGGGCGGAGGCAGTTAACCCACAGCATCATAAGTCTTTGACACGAGTGTCAAAGAGTTTACATGCCATGGAAGGGAGCCTTGGTCGACCCCTCCAAGTAGCAGCGTTCGTGGTGCACCGCGGCTGCACATTCCACCTGGGGGACGTCGACATATCCCTTAGCTGCCCCACCGTCCAGGGAAGTAACAGCTCCTGAGCACGTCAGATGGGAACGCGTCGCGAAATGGCATATTCCACGTCTTTGTGAGCTCCTCGTGCACATCCAGGTCAGGCGGGGCCACTACAACCCGACGCTCGCAGCCGCCCGGGCAAGCATGGCCGTCATCTCTGCGTCGCCTCGTCTTGGGCTCGACCGCCCGGGGGCGGGAGCTCCAAGGGGTCTCCCCATCCAATGCCAGGAGGTAGCTGTCCAACGTTATGACAGAAGTTTCGTACTGGCATAAAGTTGGTTTGACATTGGACGTTCGATATTCGTGAATTTAGGGACCGTCTCTAAAGGTACATACACATTAAAATATTTTTTTAAAAGCTCAATAGCATTTAAAGGGAATGACTTACAGCCACAAAACTTACTGTACTGTGTTCATGTTTGTATCAGCTATAAAGCACACATTTAGATTTTTGATATTTATTATAATAAACCGTCAAATTATATGTAAATATTCCTATGTGTTTCACTACTGTATGGACTCATACACAAAAATACCATTTTTAAAGCTCAATAGCATTTAAAGGGAATGACTTACAGCCACAAAACTTACTGTACTGTGTTCATGTTTGTATCAGCTATAAAGCACACCATTTAGATTTTTGATATTTATTATAATAAACCGTCAAATTATATGTAAATATTCCTGTGTTTCACTACTGTATGGACTCATACACAAAAATACCATTTTTAAAGCTCAATAGCATTTAAAGGCAATGACGTACAGCCACAAAACTGACTGTACTGTGTTCATGTGTGTATCAGCTATGAAGCACACCTTTTAGATTTTTGATATTTATTATAATAAACCGTCAAATCAAATGCAAATGTTGCTATGTGTAATTTTTACAGCCACAAAAACGAACCAAGAAATTCATACAGGTTTGGAACAAACAGAAGGTGAGTAATTGATGACAGAATTGTCATTTTTGGGTGAACCAGCCCTTTTAATGGGTAAAATGCATACAAGTGTTAAAAACAGTCTTCTTTTGCAGTATGTGCCTCCTTTTAAATTGGGAACAAAATAACAATGCATTTATTCAAAACAAGAATGAATGTAACATTGTCAGTACTGAAACAAATGTCCTGTAACTTTCACTATCCCGATCACTTCGGGGCTTTGTTGTCTTGTGTAGGTGTGTGTTTTGTTCTGTTGAGCACATGCGCGTTGTTTTGACAGCTTGACAGGTCCCTCATTACCTCATCACTCTTTCACCTGTAGCCGTTCTCTGTATCGGGGCTGGCCCTAGCATTTTGGGGGCCCTAAACTGATTTCAAAATGAAGCCCCCCATCATCTAATGTACACAACATACTAACCTTACAGATATCACACTGACAATCTGACAATGTCAAATTAACAACACAATATAATCCCTTTACAGCTTTCCTGTAGCTCAGTGGTTAGAGCATGGTTCTAGCAATGCTGAGATCATGGGTTCGATCCCAGGGATTGCACATACACAGAATGTATAGTACAATTCAATTAATGTAAGTAGCTTTAAATAAAAGCATCTACCAAATGCATAAATGTAAATTCTGATTTGCAAATACATACAACATAACTTAGAAAGCTTAAAGTGTGCAATCAGTTTATTCAAAAGAAAGAGCTTACAAGCAGAACATCAAAAGTAATAACATGCACTACAGTAAGTTTTTACTGTATTTGTGAATTAATAAATGAATCTTTAAAATAAAATTCTAAGGACACCAGCATTCCAATTACAGATTAACAAAAAAATATTAAGTACCTTTACAAAACAACATCTCACAATAGTGCAAATTAACCTGTAAACGAGTAAAGTGAATTTTGCCATCAAGGCATCTCCTACTGATGCCAAGCCATAAATCCTTGCCCGTCTTGTTTTTTTGCTTGCAAAGTAATTTATTACATCATCATAGGATAGCTGGCTGCCAACCTCATGATTGATGCTAATAATGGCAAGTGCATTTAAACGTTCTTGTGGCATTGAGGATCTTAGGTAGGTTTTTATTAGCTTAAGTTTTGAGAAACTTCGCTCCGCTGATGCCACTGTCACTGGGAGAGTACATGAAATGCTTAGAGCTACCCAAAGATTTGGGTACAACTCACATATATCTTTATCATGCAGGAATGCAAGTAGTTCCAGTGCTGTCATTTTGTCTTTAGGGAGAGTTGGGAGGCTTTCTAATTCCATGACAAGGTCTTTCCAATCAAGATCAGACTCATTTCCAGTGCTCAGTGTTCTTCCAAGCTGCTCACATTGATACCTTATTGTCTGGGTATCAAGATTTTGAAAGTTATTTAACACTCCAAAGTTGTCCCTCACCTTACCCATGGAGCTGAAACGGTCTTCCAGTGTTTGGATAGCACAATCCACCACAACATTGAAGAATGAAACTTCCATTTTTTTTAGGGCACTGGACTCTGGCTCATCAGCTGCTTCATAACTAAAGTGTCTCTTCATGGTTCTTAGCCTCTTCTCCTTAAGCAATGCTTGAACATTCATTTCCTCACACCTTTCAGTTGCTTTCTTGACTGCATCATTAAAGCCAGTAGCTCTGTAGCTCACGAGAGAAGCTTTTGTCTGATGGATGAGATCTACAGCAACATCCAGCTGCATGGTAGCAGATTGAAGCAGTTTGCTTGTGACATTAATTTTTCTCAGAATATTGTACCAGACAACAAGACAGATTTGAAATCTGAAGGAACCAATTTCTTCCGCGAGTGACTGGGCTTCAATCCTAACTGTAGGATCTTTAGTGTTCTCCCTGACCTGTAAAAGAGCCTCCCTCACCTTCTCTGGCTGGTGCTGCAACGGCTCAATACTTTTCACCCGACTTTCCCATCTGGTGTCACTCCAGCTTTTTAAAGTGATGTCAGCATGATCTTTGAGAATGGCCCATCGTTGCGGTGCAGCTGCAAAGAGAGTGAACAGCTTCTGTACAACTCCAAAGAAGTTAATTGCAACTATTGACTCTTTAGCTGCATCTGCAACAACTAAATTAAGAGTGTGGCTTCCACAAGGAACATAAAGTGCACGTGGATTTTTCTCAAGGAGTCTAGCTTGCACTCCTTTATTTTTGCCCCTCATGTTGGCTCCATTGTCATAAGACTGGCCTCTGCAATTACTAAATGGTATGCCAAGCTCCTCCAGTCTTTTTAAGATAAGAGAAGACAATCCAGCGCCGGTGGAGTCAGGAGCATCTAAGAACCCAAGAAAGTACTCCTTTATCTCTGGCCCTTTTTCTAGACTGACAGTTCTGGCCACCACAGACATTTGCTCTGTGTGGCTGACATCTGGTGTGCAGTCTAAGATGATAGAAAAATACTTTGACTCTTGAATGCCAGCCACCATTGTTTTGACCAGTTGATCACCGATGCAGGAGATTAGTTCATTTTGTATTGTTTTGCCAAGATAGGTTGTGTGGTTTCCTTGCTTGTCAGCTAGTCTGATATGCTCTCTTAACACAGGGTCAAACTTAGCCATGAGCTCAACCTCTTTTAAAAAATTGCCATTGTTGGGTACCATTAATTTGTCTTCAGAGCCCCGAAAAGCGAGGTTTCGCTCTGCAAGAGACTTAATGATTGCAATCAGTCGAATGAGAACCTCACGCCAACGTCTCTTCTCAGCCTCTGTGAGGGTTAGTTGTGTGTGGTCAATTGTTTGTCCCTTTTTTAAACCTAGTTCAAGCTCTTTCCATGACACCACACTTTTTATGTGTGCAGGGCTGTTTTCATGTTGTTTAAGGATTGCTCCAATATTAGTCCAATCACGCTGTCCCTCTGTGATTAGCTTTGAAGAGCCCTTTGAAAACAATTTGCAACACCAGCAAAAAACAGCATCACTTTTCATGGAGTAAACAAGCCATGTACGTTGGATTTTTTCCCCATTAGTGAGGAGCCGAAACTTGTAATGGAAATGAAAGCTTCTTCCGTCTTGTCTTTTTGGAAATTTAAAGTTAGGATTTAAATCGCTTGGTCCTCTAATAACTAAACCAGCCCTCTCTTTACCTGACAAGACCTCAGGCCAGTCAGCTGGATCTCTTGAAACAGCTGAGACATTTGCAGAGCAGAAAGCTCCTTCTGTGATTGCACTGGAAGATGTAGTGGAGGCAACAGCACTGTAGGTTAAGGTAATGTCATCTGCACTGGAGGATGTAGTGGAGGCAACAGCACTGGAGGTTAAGGTAATGTCATCTGCACTGGAGGATGTAGTGGAGGCAACAGCACTGGAGGTTAAGGTAATGTCATCTGCACTGGAGGATGTAGTGGAGGCAACAGCACTGGAGGTTAAGGTAATGTCATCTGCACTGGAGGATGTAGTGGAGGCAACAGCACTGGAGGTTAAGGTAATGTCATCTGCACTGGAGGATGTAGTGGAGGCAACAGCACTGGAGGTTAAGGTAATGTCATCTGCACTGGAGGATGTAGTGGAGGCAACAGCACTGGAGGTTAAGGTAATGTCATCTGCACTGGAGGATGTAGTGGAGGCAACAGCACTGGAGGTTAAGGTAATGTCATCTGCACTGGAGGATGTGGTGGAGGCAACAGCACTGGAGGTTAAGGTAATGTCATCTGCACTGGAGGATGAGGTGGAGGCAACAGCACTGGAGGTTAAGGTAATGTCAGCTGCACTGGAAGATGTAGTGGAGGCAACAGCACTGGAGGTTAAGGTAATGTCAGCTGCACTGGAGGATGTGGTGGAGGCAACAGCACTGGAGGAAGAAGTAATGTCAGCTGCACTGGAGGATGTGGTGGAGGCAACAGATAAGCTGGAAAAAAGACCAATGTAGGCTGAGACAGGGCCAAGACTGTCATGTGAGGAGGAGGTAGCTGCTGCACAAAATAGATGGAAAAACAGAAGTAAATTTGATAGCTCACTATGATAATTTAGTATTTTTGTGTTAATTTTAATATTTTTGACAATTTATTTTACTAATAAACCTTTGTACATGTAGTATTATTAATATAAAATGGGCAGTTGTGGCCTAATGGTTAGAGAGTCGGACTCATGACCAGAAGGTTCGATTCCCAGGGCCGGCGGGTAACGACTGATGTGCCCTTGAGCAAGGCACCTTACCCCTACTTCCTCCCCGGGCGCTGCAGTGATAGCTGCCCACTGCTCCAGAGGTATGTGTGTTCACCACTTGCTGTGCGTGTGTTCACTACTCTCTGGATGGGTTAAATGCAGAGGTCACATTTCGTTGCCTTGTACATGTGCAATGACAATAAATTGAATCTAAAAAAATAAATAAAAAGGCTATTTTAGTATTTCAGTTAAGTGAGATCTATAAGAAAGTTATTTAACTGACCTGCATTTTCACCAGCTGTAAGTACATTCTTTGGAAAATATTTCAAAAGTCTCCCTAAGGTGCAAAACACACACACGCGCACACACGCGCACACACGCACACACACGCACGCACGCACGCACACACACACACACACACACACATGGTTTCTGAGGACTCTCCATAGATGCATTGAATTTTATTGTACAAACTATTCTGTCCCCTTCCACACTAACCCTCACAGAACACATTAGGCATATTTTATTTAAAAATAAAACACCATTTAGTATGTTTACTGGGCGAATAGTCCTTGTACAGAACCACATTTACAAGTACACACAGCTTATTATAATGTTTTATATACAGCATCTTGTTAAAATTGATTCAATTTTTTAACTGAACACTTACCGTTTTCTTGATCTTTTCTTTTCTCATCTTCTTTCCTCTTCTTCCTCTTCTCTGCGGCAGACTGATAGTGCCGCCTTTTCATTTTTAAGCTTCACACAGTTTAAAGCTAACGCACATGATGATTGACACTGACACAACGAGCAAGTAAATTAAATTTTTACGCACGGCAGGGGGCCCCCTAGTGGCCACGGAGGCCCCATGCAACTGCCTATATCGCTTATTAGGTGGGGCCGGCACTGCTCTGTATCTTAGGTTTGCTATTTAATACCCTTCATTCTCTTGTCTTGTGTCGCCTGTTCTGACTTCCATAGTCATAGTTCAATCTTCTCAGCCTTGAAGGCTGCTTCTTACTCTTGATAGTTGCTTATATCTCTGTTCTCTGCCTCAGTCTTTTGACCGCCCCTCTGCCCAGTTCATGTTGGTGCCCCGGACCTCCTGCTGGTGACACTTTTGACTCTCACATTGTTTAAGTATTCTGATGCCCTCAATAATGATGCCAACATCTTTGTTAGAGTCTGTAGCATCTGCACCTTCGGGTATGATGACGTAGATCCCTAGGTTGTTGTTGTGAATTGAGGTAATCATCACGTTCAACATTCTAATGAGTCAAATACAAAAATTAATGAACCACAAATCAGGGGTGAAGGGGAGAGTTGGTTTTTAAGAAAAAAAGACAGGATATTTAATATATATAGATATACAGTATATAGATATACATATATATAAAATACCATGTACTGCTTCACAAGGTTTGATGAGTCTTCATTCACATCAACAGCGGCTTTAAAGGGATATTTCATAGGCAAAATTAAATTTCCCCATGTTTTACTCACCCTCAAGGCATCCTGACTGAATATTACTTTCTTCTTGAAGAATAATGCAGTCGCAGTTGAAATACCACGTATCATTTTTCTTCCAAGCATTAGAATGTGAGTGAATGGGGGGCAATTCTTTGAAGCTCCAAAAAGTGCATCCATCGATCAAAGAACTGCTCGACACGGCTCCGTGGTCTTAACAAAGGTCTTCTGAAGTGAATCTATGTGTTTGTTAAAGAGAAATATCCATATTGAGAGAGCTATTATCATTAATGTCTAACTTCCGTTATCCCTCAGCTGCAGGCGAATGAGCGGCTTGTTTTTGCAAATGACGCAAGTTCCAGTGACGAACGCGACATTTTCGTTTTGTTCCAATAGGATACCGTCTTCTCTGCGCGTCACCGTCATTTGCCGGAAAAACAAGCCTCTGGTTCACGCGCAGCAGAGGGATAACGGAAGCTAGACATGAACATTAATAGCGCTGTCAATATGGATATTTCTCTTAAACGCATCGATTCGCTTCAGAAGACCTTTGTTAAGACCACAGAGCCATGTCGAGCAGTTCTTTGATCGATGGATGCACTTTTTAGAGCTTCAAAAGGCGACGCCCATCCACTCCCATTCTATCACTTGGAAGAAAAATGATACATGGTATTTCAACTGCGACTGCATTATCCTTCAAGAAGTGAAACACACAGCAACATTTGCATTTGATTTGACGGTTTATTATCAAAAATCTAAATGGTGTGCTTTATAGCTGATACAAACATGAACACCGTACAGTAAGTTTTGTGGCTGTAAGTCATTCCCTTTAAATGCTATTGAGCTTTAAAAATTGTATTTTTGTGTATGAGTCCATACAGTAGTGAAACACATAGCAAAATTGCATTTGATTTGACAGTTTATTATAATAAATATCAAAAATCTAAATGGTGTGCTTTATAGAGTACACAAACATGAACACAGTACAGTAAGTTTTGTAGCTGTAAGTCATTCCCTTTAAATGCTATTGAGCTTTAAAAATGGTATTTTTGTGTATGAGTCCATACAGTAGTGAAACACATAGGAATATTTACATATAATTTGACGGTTTATTATAATAAATATCAAAAATCTAAATGTGTGCTTTATAGCTGATACAAACATGAACACAGTACAGTAAGTTTTGTGGCTGTAAGTCATTCCCTTTAAATGCTATTGAGCTTTTAAAAAGATATTTTAATGTGTATGTAACTTTAGAGATGGTCCCTAAATTCACGAATATCGAACGTCAAACCAACTTTATGCCAGTAAAGTACGTCCCCATCCCGTTGACCCCATCCCGTTGTGGGCATGCGTTTGCCATTCGCCAAAGCCGGTGAGCGTGCCGGGGCATGGATGGTTTCATACCCGTATGCACGGGATGGGGACTGGCGTGCGTGTGCCATTCGCCAAAGCCCATTGGCGTTTTAAATTCCTGTCGGAGATGATAGGTTCTCAAGATCAAACCCCAGTCTGTCTCTCAACACAACATCGAGAGACCGACTGAAGGGGAACCCATTTTCTTTTTTACACGTATACTTGTTTTATGTATAAGTACTTTGAAAACAGTTAATTTGAATTAATATAAACATCTGGAGGATCATGTTTTAAAAATTCCATTTTACTTTCAAATCGTGAGATGTTAGTAACAGGTATGATCATTTTTGTCTTACAGCACATCTTGAAAATGGAAAAACTGATTGGAAGTCTAAATTTGGTGTTGCTGGGGAAAACAGGAGCAGGAAAAAGTGCAGTAGGAAACACAATACTGGGACGACCGGCTTTCAAATCAGAGAAAAGTTCCACATCCATCACAAAAGAAGTAAAGGGAGAATCTGGGACTGTCTGTGGGTTTCCAGTCACTGTTTATGACACACCAGGATTATGCGATACTAAGCTGAAGGAGCAAGAGATACGACAGAAATATCTTAGTATTTTTCAGAAATGTGATGTTCTTTGTGCTTACTTCATTGTCATCAAAGCTGACAGATTTACTGAAGAAGAAAGAAAAACCGTGGAGAAGATTGAGGAGCTCTTGGGTCAAAACCGCATGCAGAATACTTGGATTCTCTTCACCAGAGGAGATGAACTGGAAGAAGAAAACAAGACCATACAACAGTTCCTCAAAGAGAATGAACAACTAAAGAAATGTGTTCAGAAATATGATGAGAGGTACCATGTGTTCAACAACAAGAAGAGACATACTGAACAAGTTAAAAGCCTGCTTAAAAAAATTCTCAAGACATGTCTTAAGACAATGGGTGAGCAATATATGCAGCAAATTTTACATATATTTTTATCAAAATTCTTACACCAGTAGATTTGTCTTTTAGATTATCTGTTTTTAAATAATTTAGTAAATGGATTTCCCCTCCAAGCATACAACAAATATGACAAATGTACAGGTTTAAAAGAAAAAGTATGTCCTGTTATAGGTTTTCTAGGAACATTGACATCATTTTGCAAGTTTAAGTGTAGCAAATCCCTTTTTAATGTTTGTAGGTCTACATACTGTTTTATACTATACAGACCCCTTCTGGTAAACTATTTGTTAGTCGATCTAAAGACACTTTAATAAATTCTTAGTTGCAATTATCATTTGAAACATGTTTGCAGCCTAACGTTAGCAACTACATTTGGCAATTTTGCTCAAATGTTAACGTTAGCAGCATATTCAAGTGTTCATTCATCCAAGTGTGGAAGATTTAACATGGTGACTAAAAAAGGAAAAATGCTGTGCTAGGTTCCTTCCACATACCCACCACCCATGATATGATTGCAACATGTTTTATGTCTGAATTAAAGACTGCAGTTGTCAGAAAGCGGTGATTTTTTATGTGTAACGCTTATCTAAATCTGACAAATTATATGCTTATATACATCCCGGACACGAACACGAGAATTTGGAATGAGATAAAAGGGGAATGGCTTTATTGCTTCACTATATGTTACTTAGCTCAGAGCTGATTGGTCCAGTTTTGGTTTGTGATCTCCAACCCAGAATAAAACCTGCTCCGGAGCAGAGTACCCGTGTAGTGTTACCATAGCGTAACCAACCCACCTTCTTAAGCCTGAAACTAAACCATCTTTGCTCAAACTAAATGTGGACTTACCTGGGTAAAACCCTAAACCAGCTTTGTGCAACAGGCCACAGGTGTGTTTGATTAGGGTTGGAAATAAACTGCAGGACACTGGGCTTCCAGGAGCCGATTTGCATGACCCTGCTTAAGACACTGGTTATGATCTTTACTAATATGATCTAAATAATTACAACTAATTACAAGTAAGAATAGAACACATTTGTTACGACGATTAAGATGACTAAGTAGGATAAAAAGTATATTTCACTCATTGCAACTGAAGCTTGCTTTTCTTTTTACAGCAAATGGAGCAATGAAACTAAAATCGACTTTAGTGAGGAAACAAAAGCCAAAGGACCCTCCTGCTGACAGACGGATTGTTCTTCTGGGTAAAACTGGAGCTGGAAAGAGTGCAACTGGAAACACAATATTGAGAATGAAATCGTTCAAATCTTTGACGAGAATGACTTCAGTAACCAGGGCATGTTCGGATGCTCACTGCACTGTTTCGGGCAGACATGTGTCTGTAGTTGATACTCCTGGATTCTTTGACCCAAATATGACACTTGACAATTTGGTGGAAGAAATGATAAAGAGTATTTATTTATCCAGTTCTGGACCACATGCTTTTCTTATTGTTTTAAGAGCAGATGACCGGTTCACTGAGTCGGAACAGGAGATTTTTCAGTCAATTGAGATGTTCTTTGGTGAGGAAGTCTTAAAATACTCCATCATTCTCTTCACACGTGGAGATAATCTTGGGGAAGACACCATGGAAGAGGTCATTGGAGACAACCAAGCATTAAGAGATTTAGTTAATCAGTGTGGAGGCGGATATCACGTCTTCAACAATAACGATGAGAATATAGAGCAGGTGAAGGATCTACTGCAGAAGATTGACACAATGATAGAGCAGAATGGAGGAGGACACTACAGTAATGAGATGTTTGAAGATGCTAAAAAACTCAGACAAGAGGAAGAAGAGAGGATACTGAGAGAGGAAGAGCTTAGAAAACAAGACAAGGAGAAGAAAAGACAAGAGAAAATTGAGAGAGTGAGAACGGAGACAGAGGAGAAAACCAGAGCAGAATGTGAACATAAATGGAAGTCAGAACAAGAAAACAAGCAGAAACCAGTAGAAACAAGCAGTGGATTTAAGCAATTTTTTTCCAAGTATAAGAAATATTTTTATATAGGCATGGCTGTTGGTTGTGTACTTGGTATTGTTGGTGGTGCTATCCTTGCTGGTGTAGTTGTTAGTGGTGCAGTTGTTAGTGGTGCAGTTGTTGGTGGTGCTGTTGTTGGTGGTGCTGTTGTTGGTGGTGCTGTTGTTGGTGCTGTTGGTGGTGCTGTTGGTGCAGTTGCTGCTGCAGTTGATAGATTTTCCTCATGTTAATCAAATATCTGTTTCATGAACTTTTAATTAATACTCTTCTCTGGGCCCTAAGCATTCTTGCATTTTTTGTAAAATGCAAGAAATCTAAGAAGAAAAGTTGAAAAAACTCTTTCCTTTGTTGATTTATGTCGAAAATATGTGATTACTCTGTGATTTTTTTATGGCTTTATTATATATTTGTTGTTTTTGCAAGCATACTGTATTTACAAACATATTTTATAATTGCTCTTAGACGTGTATTATCTTCAAAAGTATATGTTGAGTTACACATACTATGATTCCTGTTATACATGAAATGTAACAAAGTTACTACTGCTGGAGAACTATACTGACATGTGTGTACTTACCTGAGGGGGTGAAACTTTTTATGAATTATTGTTAATAAATATACATGTTTTATTAAGTTAGGGTAGAAAATAAATAATGTATTATATTAGAACTGTTTAAGTGTAAAATAATGTTGCAAATTAAGTATATTTTTCAGACTATAGAGACGATAGCAGAGGAGACGAGCAAAGCAAAAAGCAAACAGATGACATAGATTGTATCGGAGGTGCCTTAAAAAGACTGTGGAAGCTTTTACAAGCTTTTAGCTGATGACATAAGAAAAGGTCTTGACTGCAACCATGGATTGTTTACGTATAAAAAAGATAAATGAAAAGCGAGCTGAATACACATTGGCTTGAAATTTATATTGAGTTTTACAATTGAGTTTGATGTGCTTTTGTTTGTAAGAGATTGCATTTAATAAACACTTAATTGCTAAGAATTTTGTTTACCAGTCGTATTTACTGTAAGCAAGAACTGACCATGGAGGAGTCTTCTGTCCAAGTACTGTTTGAATGCTTATGATTTAGGTCAGGTTTGACTTACCCTAACCTGAGATTAATAGATAATAAATAGATATAAGGTAAAGAGAAAGACAAAGTGGGAGACAGAATAATCATTTAATTGTAATGATAAACATTAGATTTCAAGTAAAATATCCAGTGTCTCTGCGCAACAAATCTTGCAGTGGGGTCATATATCTGACATTGAAGTGTATGTGTGTCCACACAGCATCCACATTGAGGATGTTATATATGCCCACCCCTTAATTTATTTGTATGATTGATCTGCATTGTGTTGATTCAGTGATGTTGGTTTTTTTGTCATTTTAGTCATATCTCATTAATTTCTTATGGGTAGACAAAATTAAGTTACTCTTTATTTTTTCCAGCACTTAAAAAATAAAAAAATACAATTCCTAATTTGTCATGGAATACTCCTACTCTCTGCTTCCAGTTCCCTTTCAAAAGGGAATGCCTGTTTATATACATCAATCAGTTTGCAGTGGAAATTTTTTTTTCTCATTCAAAATTCAGTTTCATTAGGAAATGTGTCAGAATCTGGAAGAATCGTAATTTGCGGTTCACAAGGACTTTACTATTGTGAAACCAAGTCCAAACTTTTTTGTGTGCTCAGGGGTAAAACTTAGGAAATGTAGCCAAGTCATGTACTGCTCAGTTAAAGGAAACCATTTTGATGGTCAACCGAAATGATTTTGGACAAATTTGTCCAAGGTCAAACAACTACAGACTTCAAATACTGCAGTGTTTAATGCGTGAGAGAACACAGACCTGACAAACACACGCAACACGTTTTATTAAATGTTTGGATCACTATGTTCTGTCATTTTTTATTGACAAATGTAATACTATCAATGTAAATGCAAGTAGGCCTAAATGCAATGTCTGTCAATAATAGGCTTATAACGTTTAAGGATAAATACCACAAAATTTTGCGCAGTTATGAATTTATTTGCCATTAAATCTGCTCTATCTGCACATTGCTATTTTAAAATACTTATATTTTTAAATACTTTGCAATGTGAATGAACGTCTAAATAATTTAAAATCCATAGAACATTTAACAATCATTGTATGGTGTAATTATATTGTCATTAAAATGTATGAAATATAATCTATGAATGAGACTAACACAGTTTAGGAAAGCGATGGACTGCTGCAGGGTGCATACAACGGCTTTATTATTCAGGAGTTGAGTATACATTTATAAATTAGGAGCTGACATCAGCGTATATTGCAGAGAAAAACTTGCAATAATACCATGTATTTTAATGCCATATATACTTTTTCCCCTTGTATTATTTTAATTACATTTCTTATGATGTATGTAAAGCTGCTTTGCAAAAATGAAAATTGTTAAAAGCGCTATATAAATAAAATTGAAATAGGGGAGCTAGTACATATACAGTATTTATGTCGATATAGATGTTTACTTATATTTATGTATATGCACTGTTACGTGTCAGCATACAGCTGTGTACGCTGTTGCATTATTTAAAATGTGTATGCAATATGTATAATTTCTCTTCTCCCGCTCTGTTAATAATGCTTTTATATTCATTCTTAATCTTGTAAATTAAACCAATTCAAAATAAAGTAAAAACTTACACATTTTCCAGCTGCAATGCATCAAACAAATATAAATGTTTTAAAAACCAAAAGTACTGAGAAGTACATAGGGCAGTTGAGGTAAAGCTTACAGATTTTAGTTTTTGTAGTTTCACTTGTAATAACGCCACATGACACAATGAGATCTTCCAACAAAAAAAATATACTTTTGGCAAGACACCAGTTGCATAACTGTATCAGTTTTAGGTCCCATAATGTTAGATAAAGTTAAACAATTTGGTAAAAAGTTAAGACCTCCACTGTATTGATATGAAAGCTCCAGCAGCTCCACCTAACACAGAAACATAAAGCAGATTTTCTTCTACAAAGTAATGCATCACAGTTCTAGCAAATACACCACCACACACAACACCTGTTACATTCGATAGAAACTGTCTAATGGCACTGGGACGCTCATGAGAAGATGAACCGATCCTCACAAACATTAATCTCCAAAGAATCCCTGTGAAAACTCCTGCTGCAGCTGCTGTTCCTGCTGTAAAGAAACCCCTCATCAATGTCCATCTATGTAAATAACTTTTTTTCCACACCAAAACTAAACCTGTCATTGCAGCACACAACACAAATGCACATTTTTTCACGTGTTGAAAGAAAAACATTTTTTCTCTCTTCTCATCTTTCTGCAATATCTTGGTTCTTGCCTGCTCTTCATATTCTCTCCTCACACGCATTTCTGACTCTTCTCTGACTCTCTCTAATGCCAATTGATGTTCTCTTTCTTTCCTCTCCTCCTCTATTTTCTTAGCCTCCTCAGCTCTCTTCTCTTCCTCCTTTCTTCTCCTCTCAGTCTCCTGCATCATTTCTAGTGTGTAGCAGGAGTTTTCGTTCTCAGACAGCAGTCTGTCGATTTTCTCCATGAGTTTAGTCACCTGCCGTCTGTTTGATCTATCTTTATTGTTCATTCCACAAAACCCCCCTCGACAGCGATTAATAAAACCAGACAACTGATTATGTCCTCTGATCAATGCTTCTAGGTGTCCACTTTCTGCATGAGTGAAGAGGACTAGAGTGTATTTGAGAGCTTCTGCACCAAACATTTGTTCAAACTGACTCAGAACCTTCATCTCCTGATCAGTGAACGTGTATAAGGGCAGAATAAGCAGGATGATGTGAGCTCCTGGTTTACAAAAAGCTCTCTTCAGCTCAGAGTCTGACTCAAAGTCAGTGTGAGTGGAGAATCTGAAGTCTGGAGTATCGATCACTGTCAATCTCCTGTTATTAACAGCTCCAGTGTAAGTTTGACAGGTTCTGGTCACTGGTGAAGATCTTGTTTTTGACTGAAACACAATTTCATTAAAGATGGTGTTTCCTGTGGCACTTTTTCCTGATCCGGATTTACCGACCAACAGCACCCGAAGATCTTCATCATCTTGCTCTCCCATCAACAATGTGTTCTGAAACATGTGAGGAAAACCACAGATTGCCAATTGAAAACCCCTTCAAATAGATGTTATGTCTATCACAATTAAGACGAAAAGATTCTTACCGGATTCATTTTAGGGTCTTTTGGCACGTCACTCAAGGACTTTTCCAGCAATCACACCAAGAATATTTATTCATAAAATGGTCTACATTGAAAAATAAAACAATGACATATTTACTCACCACCAGACATGAATTCACACTGAAGTAGCAAAAATGCAAAGAAGGAAATTACTTAAATTTATCAATTTGAAAAATCTTCTTTGGTAATATTTAATCACTTTTCTTGCTGCTACAAACAAACATTTAGGAAGAAATACAACTATACAATAATACTTATACCCTCAATACTTATACTAGCCCTAATAGTAGGTACTGTTTTTGTATTGGAATAGTAGGTACTTTTGAGTGCATGGCAAAATAGATTGCATAAACTGGGACATAATAACAGGAAGTGGCCGTTGTTGCCTAAACAACATTGTGGCCAATAACTGTCACACACATCAAAATACAGCTCTTCTTTCCATTGAGGTATTTATTCATTCATTATTTCATATGTAATGTTTATTGTATACTTACATATACTTAGACATGTGCCCGGTTAACCGCTGGCTGCGATAATGCAAGGTATCGTTTATTTTATTGATGCGTAGCTTGTCCGTGAAGCACGGCTCTGGGATCAGTAGAAATGCTGCTCGATCTAAAAGCAGTGCGAGTTTGAGTCGCTTATAACGTGCATTTGAAAAAGCAACACCCGTCAACCATGATCATTATAAATATACTTTATTATCATAAAAATACCTGAGGAGGCTTGAGGATCGGTGATAAAAACATGTCCTTAGGCATTTCCTACTACTACGTGTGTTATGGTCTTCTTCTGCAGTGCGTATTTGGAGTTTCTGCACGAGAGCGCCCTCTGGCTTTCGGATGCAGCAGCATTTTACCGTACTTCACTCACAAGTTGTGCATAAATCACGTGATATATATTTTCGGTTAACCGGACATATGTCTACTTCTACTTTCTACTTTCTAATACTATTAGGATGGATAGTATGCGGATTGGAACGCAGGGAGGATGTTTTTAAAACATACACTCTTCTATCTCAATTTTAAAGTCCTCATGTGGGGAAATTAGGCATGATATCGTTGCACATACATACTTTACTGTGTATTATTGTAATTGTTATACCACCGGGCTGTTGAACGCTTCAATCTGATTGGTTGACAAACGTTCTATGGGTATGCATTAATTTTCAGCAAAATTGCAGTGTGTAGTTTCGTTTCAATAAACAAAGCATTTCAAAAACAAGACATACATATACTGAAATCAAATAAATCAAATAACTGAATAGAAAAACAAAATGCATTAATAAACACTGATAGCCTACTGGTTCGTTTTCCTCTTCATGCTGCTTATATCTGATAACAAATATATTTTGATAGACCTACTCTTTCAAAGGTTTGCGTGATTGTTTTTACTTCTGAAGATATAGAAACGATACGAGGAATAAACAATTTATTATCACTGGCTTTTCTGTCACATTACCGCAAACACGCAGGTGTGCGCGCGATCTCTCACTCTCACGTGGCTCAAACTTCCGAGTCCGTTCGCTCGAACGGAAATGAGATGCGCAAGAAAGTAGTCCTACAATCAACAGCATTTTAACAATGGATGTTCATGTTTCTAATTTCAAGAAACTCTTTATATTTCAAGTCTATTGTTCACCGCTGTCTCTCTTCTCACAAAACGACTGGATTTCTTCCGGTCTATATAAAGTCCCTCCTTCCGAAAACGCTCTGATTGGTAAAGCTGACCAGGTCTGTCGTGATTGGTTCCCCGCTTAGAGTGTGTGTGTGTGAAGATGTCCCACCCATATCAAATTAGCGAGCTTCCGCTTCTCAGGCTGTTGTGATGGGTCAGTCCCCCTCTCAGTGCACGTGTATTCATAAGCTTTGGCTTTTAGCAATAAACAGTAACAATTGCGTCAACTTCACTTTATCAGTTAAAAACATGCGGATCGATCGAAGTGTAACAGAGGTCTGCTAGTGCATGTGCAAACGTCAGTCTTAGTTAGAGATCGCGGATTTCGTTCCTACTATGGCGAGGGAAATGACACGGACTGATTGGCGTCAGACCGGTTATATTAATTAACACTAATAACAGAAGCCCGAGTTGGATAATAAAACAAGCAGATTGACCAGGAGACATTTGCAAGCAGGACTTCAAAGTATGTATCATAGAAGTGTTTTAGAGGTAGGCTATGCGCGTGCGTAGTTTTTAAAGTAGTTTAGCGCGTAGCTCAGTCAAATGTTTACAATCTCCGATATCCAAACACTACTCCAGCGGCTCTTCCTCTTCTCTAAAGAAGACCTCGCCCCTTTTTGGCGCATTCCTTTGGGCGGAGGTTATTAAAAGCACTTGGAATAGTGACATCATGTACCCGGGAAGTAGATGGCTGTAGTCCGATTCCAGCCATTCTCTGTAGTCCTTGAAAAGCGAATTCTGTTAAAGACAATATCTCGCTTGGCATTGAACTTTGAGCTTTATCATTTTGCAGGTATTGTTTATGCTCTAACAGCAACATTACACACTAACTAAAGGTTGAAAAATGTGATTGCGGGGAATGTGGCATTTAAACAATGTCCTGTGATGTGGTAACCGTGATATAAGGTTACTTATAATCAAACATTTTAACATCTATTTTAAGTAAGGAATAATTGACTTCGGTCCGTTCAATTATTCGAAAGTTAATGCACACCCGAGGTGTAACGGCCACAATGCAGTCGGGTGTGCATTAACTTTTGAAGAATTGAACGGATCAATTATTCCTTACTTAAAATAGATGTTAAAATGTTTGATTATAAGTGCAGTGCAGCTAGGAATCTGGGCATTTTATTCGTTAGTAAACGGTCATTTGAAAACCATGTTGCCAACACCTGTAAAACCCTGTTTTTTCTTCTGAAGAATATATCTAAACTAGGTACATTTTCTAAAGAAACTGTGAGTGATGCTTTCGTGGCAAACCGCGGAACTCGGCACTAGGGTGATGACACTAAGTACTAATGAATCTAACCAACCCCCATGACTCTTGGATGTTCTGATAAAGAGATATAGGTCTTGCTAAATGGTTGCTATGGGCGTGGCTTGGCATCTGCCAACTGATGATGCTTCAAGCCACAAGTGAAACAAACCAACTCCCATGTCTCTACGATGTTCCTATGCATAGATATAGGTTTTGCTAAACGGTTGCTAGGCTAACCTGTTTGGTTGCTATGGGCGTGGCTTAGCATGTGCTAATTGATGATGCTCTAAGCTATGAGTGAAACGAACCAACGCCCGTGTCTCTACGATGTTCTGATGCAGAGATATAGGTGTTGCTACATGGTTGCTAGGCTAACCTGTTTGGTTGCTATGGGCGTGGCTTAGCATCTGCCAATTGACGATGCCCTAAGCTATGAGTGTAAAGAACCAACCCCAGTCTCTCTACGATGTTCCGATGCAGAGATATAGGTATTGCTAAACGGTTGCTAGGCTGACATGTTTTGTTGCTATGGGCGTGGCTTCGAAGCTTCATGATGATCCTGGGACACTGATTGGTTGCCTGAGTAAAACGAGCCCACCCCCTTGTCTCTATGACACTGTGTTGCAAAGATATCCACCTGAACCTTTTATAATGGGAGTCTATGGGATCGGTTGCTAGGTTGCTGTAAATGGTTGCTATGGGCGTGGCTTAATAACTTCATAATGATCATGTCACACTGATTGGTAGCCTGAGTAAAATGAGCCCACCCCCTTGTCTCTAAGAGATATTCAACACGGGACATTTTATGCCTTACATGCGCATGCTTCCTGTGATTGGGAAATTTTGGGTGGCTCTTACACCCCAGGGGTACAATTTACACCCCATTGTAAGTGATGTTCTTACAGAGCCTGATAGCCTCTTCAAATCGTGTATTATTTTCATGTTTCTACGATATCCTCACTCGGAGCTACGACCCGTCAAAGTTGGGCGCAATGTTAATTCAATGGGATTTTTCGGGTTTTTATTCACCCGCTATCGCACCCCCTCCACCCGATCGCTTCCAAAAGTCATCACACACCATTCCTCAATGGGCCGCTCGATTTGATGTAGTCATTCATGGGTCCAAAGCGAAAAAATAACGCGTGAATATATAGGTATCTAGGTTTTGAATGGGAGTCTATGGGCGCCATTATAAGTATACGGAAATTTTGGGAAGCTCTCCCACCACAGAGGTGCAACTTACACCCCATTGTGAGTGATGTTCTTATAGAGCCTGATAACCCCTTCAAATCGTGTATTATTTTCATGTTTCTATGTTATCCTCGCTCAGAGCTACGATGTTAAGTCAATGGGATTTTTCGGGTGTTTTTTCTCCCCCCATTGCACCCCCCCACCCGATCGCTTATAAAAGTCATAGCACACCATTCCAGAATAGGCCCGTCGATGTGATGTATTCATTCATGGGTCTACATCAAAAGCTGCGGGATAAGCATGCCCAACTTTTGGCAGAACAAGAATAATTATAAGATGTATGTTCGAATAACAATAGTTATGCTTTTTCAAAGCATCACTAATTACGTCATATGCTGTCACTATCAAATGCAGAAAAGTTAATTCACGCATTCATGACGTCAAGACTAGATTATTGTAATGCACTTTTAGACGGTTGCCCAGTAGGTTGATTACAAAAACTCCAACTAGTTCAAAATGCAGCAGCAAGTTCTTACACAAACAAACAAACCCGGTTCTGTCAACGTTGCACTGGTTACCTATTAGTCAACATATTAACTTCTTACTGATTACCTATAAGGTCCTACATGGTTTAGCTCCTCAGTACCTGAGTGAGCTTCTACTACTTAACAGTCCTTCACGCTCACGCTCTTTGGGCTCTGGACAGTTGGTAATACCTAGAATTTCAAGTGCAGGTAGTAGATCCTACGGAGCCCGTCTGGTCACCCCTCGGAGAAAAAAAAACAAGACCCGCAAATCCGTGGCCACAGTTTCGTAATTCGTTCCCTCAGTTTACAAAACCGTGCTCTCGGATTAATAAACTGTACCCACGAGTTTACAATCCGTGCTCTCGGTTTTGTAAACCGTCCCCTCAGTTTTTGAAATCTGTACCCACGAATTCATAATCTGTGCCCACGCTTTCGCAATCCGTGCGCACGGTTTTGCAAACTGTAGCCTACTCGCGGAATTGAAGCCTCTGTCTGTCAACAGAACAAGCTCCTTCCTACAGGAACATTAACCAATATTGTATACTGTTTTATATATAAATTGTCCTAATGTGTTTACACACGAGTGCGTGGCGCATATAAAGCATGCGTTCATTGCCGCGTTTCACTGGCATAAAGTTGGAATGACATTAAACCTTCGTGAATTTAGGGACCATCTCTAAAGTACACATTAAAATACCTTTTTCCAACTTCAATGGCATTTAAAGGGAATGACTTAAACCCACAAGACTAACTGTACAGTGTTCATGTGTGTGTGAAATAGAATGCACACCTTTTAGATTATTGATATGTATTAAAATAAACCGTCAAATCACATGCAAACATTCCTATAATGGTCTCATACACAAATATACCATTATTTAAAGCTCAATAGCAATACGTATAGGAATATGTACATATGATTTGATGGTTTATTTTAATACTCAATAATCTAAAAGTTGTGCATAATAGCTGACACATACGAACACTGTACAGTTAGTTTTGTGGCTATAAATCATTCCCTTTAAATGCTTTTGAAGTTGGAAAAATGTATTTTAATGTATGATATGAAATGTTTGTTATGAACAAGTGAAATTTATTTAAACGTGATACTTACTGAGAAGCACACCAGGCAGTGGAAGTAAAATGCCTTCAGTTAGAAGTGAGCTTTAACAAAATGTCTGACTGAGATAGTTTTACTTTCGCTTTTAGAATGCGCGTCAACATTTTCAGTCTGGGCACGTTTGCTACCGTCCAAACCCGAGTGCGACTGTTCCTGGCGCCCTCCGCTGCGTTGATCTGGTCCCAAACCGCATACTGTCATAGGCAAAAAGCATTAGGCGAAAGAGTAGTATGTCCCAAACATCAGTATTCATAAAACAGTAGGTGAGAAATTTACACCTAGTGCACTATTTCTCGCGAGATTTGGACGTGTGTATACTGTGGCGTCCGAAACCGCCTACTTACCTACTATATAGTATGTGAAAACAACACTTACCTACTATACAGTATGTCCCAAACCTCAGTATTCATAAAAGAGTAGGTGTGAAATTCCCGGATGGCTTACTGGTTACGCCCACATTCTGAAGCACCCAGCGACAGATACTTGGGATACTACTATCCCATGAGCCCACGGGAATTGATAAGTTCAAACAGGAGCATGGCCGAGAACTGCGAGGCAGGTGTTTTCAGATGAGAGTATTACTAGCCAACAACGCAATCACTGGTTTCAGATGCGAAACTTCAAAATGCGAATAAAACCAGAGTGATGGAAACTTAGCGAAACATTATGAAATAAAATCACTGTCAAAAATAAACGTACGTAACTGAAAGAATTTGTGTGTAATATTATTTTACTCGTGCGTAATTTAAAAAAGTGTATGTAATTCAGCTTTTTGTGAGACTTGATTCCAAAATCGTCGGCCAAGACAATTTACAAGTACGACATTTTGGTTTGTTTGTTAGAGTACAACTTAAGATTCTACGACTATGACATTTTACAGACACAACCACAACTCTTTCACATGCACGAAGTGCGAATTACGAACACGCAGCGCTGTGCGCGAAG
>NC_079901.1:12577152-12599424 GCF_024868665.1 Triplophysa rosa | reverse complement strand
ACACATAGGAATATTTACATATAATTTGACGGTTTATTATGATAAATATCAAAAATCTAAAAGGTGTGCTTCATAGAGTACACACACATGAACACAGTACAGTAAGTTTTGTGGCTGTAAGTCATTCCCTTTAAATGCTATTGAGCTTTTAAAAAAATATTTTAATGTGTATGTAACTTTAGAGACGGTCCCTACATTCACGAATATCGAACGTCCAACGTCAAACCAACTTTATCCCAGTCATGGTATAAATGGGATAATCCATGGCTAGCCATGCATTAAAGGATTTTAATGCACTTTGCATAGACTCTTCGCATCGGGTGTCCTTTAATACACGGCTAGCCACGGCTTATCCCTTACACGCGTAGGGCTGCACGATAATTTACCGCGATACCACTAAATCCTATTGTAATCGAGCTGGCTGCGATATGCAATGTGTCGATGTTTTTTTTAATGCATAGCTTGTCCATGAAGCACGTCTCTGGGATCAGTAGAAAATGCTGCTCGATCTAAAAGCAGTGCGAGTTTGAGTCGCTTATAATGTGCATTTGAAAAAGCAACACCCGTGAAACATGATCATTATAAATATACTTTATTATCATAAAAATACCTGATGAGGCTTGAATAACAGTGATAAAAAGATGTCCATAGGCATTTCCTAGATTCTAGAACGTGTTATGGTCTTCTTCTGCAGTGCGTATTTGGAGTTTCCGCACGAGAGCGCCCTCTGGCCTTCGGATGCAGCAGCATTTTCCCGTACTTCACTCAAAAGCTGTGCATAAATCACGTGATATTTATCATCGGTTTATCTTGACAGCCCTAATTGTAATATTGTTTTTCTTTCTTACACGACTGTGATTGTGATGAAAGCCATTCACCTGTCGGAGAGAGACAGTGAAGTGTCTCAATATGTACTGAAATTACTAAATGACACTTCAGGTTCATTTTCAGGTAAAATTCAATTTATTGTACTGTAACACAATGGTTCTCAATAGGGGGGCGCGAGGTCATTACAAGGGGGGTGCGACAAGGCTTAGGTATTGTCAGGTGTGATTCCCAACATTATAAATTCAGCATGCCAACTGACAATGTCGCTGTTTATCGGCATTTCTCGGGTCGGTGACTTACACTCTTAAAGTGACCAGTTATTTATTTAGGTTTTTCAGTAAGATGTCACACAAATTTTCGTACTGTTATTACAATGTTTCAAATATTTTTTAATAATCGTTTATAATATTTAGTTTCTTATCTTTACCCAGTAAACATTAGTCTGATGGCAACGTCGTGTCCCTGGCCGAAAATAGTCGCGGTAGGATGGCATAAATCGGTAAAAATATGTGACGCAGAACATTTCTTAAAAATGTATTCAGATACATGTGTACATGTCAACAGTTCTCTGTGGTTGCATGTACAATTGTTACTTTGACTTTTAGCTACGTGTAATTGTATAAATACTCTGTTGTGAATCGGTTGTGAGAGGACGTCCTCTAGTGACGTCCTTTACACATGCATTTTTAGTCCATCATGACCCTCTTTAAAATTCTTATGAAATATGCAAAAGCAATTGAGCTTACACCTTGATTAATACTGCAATGATTAATTTGAGTTCCCCAATTTTTAAATTGTTGCGAATAGACGTTCACTGACGTCCATTACACGTCACGCAGCACCCATTGTAAAAAGCAGGAAATCTTTTTTTAAATACACGATCATTTGTATTCATCTAAGTTAATTTAATGACAAATTATATTTGCAAAGTGCCCTGTGTGGTCAAGTGATTACAAAGCTGCTGCATTGTAGTCATTATTCGAGACGTTTTCTGTAGGCCTATATTACAATTGTATTAATTTTATGAAAGTTATGCATATACATATAAATGAGATATAATGTTATAAATATTTCCTTTCACAATTTAAAGTGGATGATTGCCAAAAATGTGCTGCCAAAATCCGTGATTCACACTCCAGTCCAGTTGGTGGCGGTAATGCACCTTAAGTTGGTTTGCCAACCACCAATAAACTCGAAAGAAAAAGACTTGGGAATGCCGGTGTTGTGTAATATTCAGTTCCTGTGAAAAACTGTTCCAGTGGGCAGGGTTAGGCTAAAATAAACATATGACATGAGGTGCAAGTAACAATAATAGTAGAAGCCATAACTGTATGAAGAGTAATTCCGATTTACCAAGGTTGCTCGATGAATCGTAGTATACACTCACCTAAAGGATTATTAGGAACACCTGTTCAATTTCTCATTAATGCAATTATCTAATCAACCAATCACATGGCAGTTGCTTCAATGCATTTAGGGGTGTGGTCCTGGTCAAGACAATCTCCTGAACTCCAAACTGAATGTCAGAATGGGAAAGAAAGGTGATTTAAGCAATTTTGAGCGTGGCATGGTTGTTGGTGCCAGACGGGCCGGTCTGAGTATTTCACAATCTGCTCAGTTACTGGGATTTTCACGCACAACCATTTCTAGGGTTTACAAAGAATGGTGTGAAAAGGGAAAAACATCCAGTATGCGGCAGTCCTGTGGGCGAAAATGCCTTGTTGATGCTAGAGGTCAGAGGAGAATGGGCCGACTGATTCAAGCTGATAGAAGAGCAACTTTGACTGAAATAACCACTCGTTACAACCGAGGTATGCAGCAAAGCATTTGTGAAGCCACAACACGCACAACCTTGAGGCAGATGGGCTACAACAGCAGAAGACCCCACCGGGTACCACTCATCTCCACTACAAATAGGAAAAAGAGGCTACAATTTGCACGAGCTCACCAAAATTGGACAGTTGAAGACTGGAAAAATGTTGCCTGGTCTGATGAGTCTCGATTTCTGTTGAGACATTCAAATGGTAGAGTCAGAATTTGGCGTAAACAGAATGAGAACATGGATCCATCATGCCTTGTTACCACTGTGCAGGCTGGTGGTGGTGGTGTAATGGTGTGGGGGATGTTTTCTTGGCACACTTTAGGCCCCTTAGTGCCAATTGGGCATCGTTTAAATGCCACGGCCTACCTGAGCATTGTTTCTGACCATGTCCATCCCTTTATGACCACCATGTACCCATCCTCTAATGGCTACTTCCAGCAGGATAATGCACCATGTCACAAAGCTCGAATCATTTCAAATTGGTTTCTTGAACATGACAATGAGTTCACTGTACTAGAATGGCCCCCACAGTCACCAGATCTCAACCCGATAGAACATCTTTGGGATGTGGTGGAACGGGAGCTTCGTGCCCTGGATGTGCATCCCACAAATCTCCATCAACTGCAAGATGCTATCCTATCAATATGGGCCAACATTTCTAAAGAATGCTTTCAGCACCTTGTTGAATCAATGCCACGTAGAATTAAGGCAGTTCTGAAGGCGAAAGGGGGTCAAACACCGTATTAGTATGGTGTTCCTAATAATCCTTTAGGTGAGTTGTATATTGCGTTATAGAAAGAGAACAGGGTGATGCACTACAGTAAAATTATAGAAGGCAGCTGATGTATTCAGACGGCTCCCATGGTGTTTTTTGCCAAGGTGGTTGATTAATCCTTAGGACAATCATGTTGTACTTCTGCGGGGACTAAGATTGTTAAAAGTCATTGGCCCGATGAAAGCATTGTCATGATAACGAGTTTACAGTTTATTGTTACGTTAGAATCTTGCAAGTAGGATAAGAGTGACGTCTGATTGCATATGTTCCGTTTGCGTGTCGGTCTCAATGAGTTGTGTCGAGCCGACAGATGGGGTTCGCTCTTGAGAACCTATCACTTCTGACTACTTTGAAAAGGCCAATGAAATTGGCGAATGAAATTTGCATGCCGGACTCCCCCCTGGATATCCGGGTATAAAAGGGAACCGGCGTGCTCATTCATTCACCTTTTGTTCTTCGGAGCCTCGCATCGATGACTTACAACAGACTTAGGATCTTCTGCGGAATCTACGACGTGGTGCAGCGGACAGTCCCTTCCTGCAGCGACTTCCCCTGGGCGTCTCGGCGGTTCCAGAAGTGTTCGAGTTTTTTCTCTAAAAGAGCAAATTTCTCCAGCGTGGCATGTCCCGCTGTTCTCGTGGGTGCAACACACTCATCGAGGAGGGGGACGGACACGATGTCTGCTTCCAGTACGCTGGGGCAGATGTTGTGGATACGTCCTGCCCGCACTGCGGGCGGTTGACGATTCAGACGTTGCGTCATGGGTGGCTGTGTTCCCACGGGACTCGGGGGAGCAGCGAGGGTGATATGAGGATTACTGTGAGCGCTAATCCGTCAGCCACTGGCTCGCGGACCGTTCGCACCTCGTCTTGCTCGTCTGACCGTTCCCAATGAGACGGTCTGCCGTCTTATTCCTCAATCACGTATCGGACACGGTACGTGATGATAAGATGTCTGTTGCAGCATCGGAGGGTGACTTACTGGCATCAGACTCCGACGATTCCTTGAAGCTCCCTCCCTCGGGGGGTCAAGATCAGGAAGAAGCGGACGTCGAAATTTCAGCCATGCTTTCCCGGGCCGCCGGCATTGGGTTGCGGTGCACCGCACTGCCTCTCCCAACGCTCGCCCCCGGAAGTGCATGAGGAACCTAGTACGACCTGGAACGCCCCCTTCGGCGCGTACACGTCAACTAGTTCCATCAACCTTTCTTCCCTCAATGGTAGGGCAGCCAGAGGATACGTCGATGTCCCCCAGGGGCTCGACCTAGACTCCCGTCCAAAGCACGTAGGCTTTTTGGCATCTGAGGTGTCGAGAGCTTACTCTGCTGCGGGCCAAGCTGTCCCCTCTCTCCACGCTATGGCCTTCCTGCAGGCCAATGCGCGGAGAGAGCTCCACGAGGGTAAGACCGACCCAGCGCTTATGCAGGAACTCCGCGGCTTCACCGACCTCGCTCTCGGGTGACCAAGGTGATCGCGCGGGCCCTGGGTCGGGCGATGTCCACACTTGTGGTCCAGGAGAGACACCTCTGGCTGAACCTTGCACAGGTGAGTAACACTGAGAAAGTCCGCATTCTCGATGCACCCATCTCGCAAGGGGGGGCTGTTTGGTGATACTGTCGAGTTCGACAGTTAGGGAGCAGACAGAGGATATCAAGTATGTCCTCCCCAGCCGCGACTAGACCGCCCTCTGGCCGCCGATATCCCGTGCACCTTCTGCTTCCCTGCAGCCCTGGTCGAAGAGGAGACCACCACCCTGTCAGCAGCCGCGGCGAAAGCCAAAGCGGCCCTCATGGGAAGACCCCAGGGAGATCGAGAATACCTTCGGGCCCGATCCCAGCCATTCCTTTGCTGGTGGTCGATCCGGGACGGTTCCTGCCCCCTCCCAACAGCCCATTTCTAGAAGTTTTCTCCCTCTCTGGGCGTTTATCACAGCCGCTCTCACTCTCTACACGACGGTGTTCGGCAACTCGACATTGCGTCACCGCGAGACCCAATGTCGAGGATAATCAGCAGCCTAAGCACTCTCAATCGACGGTGCTTTGTGCCACATCATCGTCTGGGTATTATCACAGCCGCTCTCACCCTCTACACGACGGTGTTCGGCAACTCGACGTTGCGGCAAGACCCAATGTCGAGGATAATCATCAGCCTAAGCACTCTCTTTCGATGGTGCGTTGTGCTACATCATCACCAGGCAGGTAAAACTGCAGAGCCGATATCCTCTCCGGGGGTCTCCCCCACGGCGAGGGATCCGTACTGCCAGCCATCGAACCACCCCCGGGAGGTTGATGAAGCAGAGCGTACCCCTAGCCTCCCTGTCGGTCCCTGGGAGCCTGACAAGAGCTTCCCAAACCGTCACGGTGACTAAGGGATACGGTCCGTCTCGGCTACGCGATCCAACTCCCCGGACGCCCGCCCAAGTTTCGGGGCATCCTCTTAACCTCAGCAGAGGCAAGGATGCCCCGTGCTTCGGGCCGAGGTCGCCACCCCTCTGGTGAGGAAGCGATCGTGCTCGTCCCTCTAGCCGAGATGTTCAACGGGGTTTACAGCCCGTACTTCATCATCCCCAAAAGGCGGGGGTCGCTAGATCTGCGTACCCTGAACAGGCACCTACTCAAGCTGCCGTTCAGGATGCTCACACAGAAGCGCATCCTGGCATCTATCAGATGTCAAGATGGATTCATGGCAATCGACCTGAAGGACGCTTACTCTCATGTCTCAATTCTCCCTCGTCATCGCCCGTTCCTACAGTTCGCTTTCGAGGGTCAGGCATATTAGTACAGAGTCCTCCCCTTCCGTCTGTCCCTGTCCCCACGAGTCTTCACGAAGATCGTGGTAGCCGCCCTCACTCCCCTCAGGGAGAGAGGTGTGCGGGTACTAAACTATCTCGACGACTGGCTCATTTGACACACTCGCGAGATCTGTTATGTACACACAGGGACCTAGTGCTTTGGCACCTAGATCGATTGGGACCACAGGTCAACCGAAAAAGAGCANAGCCGAGATGTTCAACGGGGTTTACAGCCCGTACTTCATCATCCCCAAAAGGCGGGGGTCGCTAGATCTGCGTACCCTGAACAGGCACCTACTCAAGCTGCCGTTCAGGATGCTCACACAGAAGCGCATCCTGGCATCTATCAGATGTCAAGATGGATTCATGGCAATCGACCTGAAGGACGCTTACTCTCATGTCTCAATTCTCCCTCGTCATCGCCCGTTCCTACAGTTCGCTTTCGAGGGTCAGGCATATTAGTACAGAGTCCTCCCCTTCCGTCTGTCCCTGTCCCCACGAGTCTTCACGAAGATCGTGGTAGCCGCCCTCACTCCCCTCAGGGAGAGAGGTGTGCGGGTACTAAACTATCTCGACGACTGGCTCATTTGACACACTCGCGAGATCTGTTATGTACACACAGGGACCTAGTGCTTTGGCACCTAGATCGATTGGGACCACAGGTCAACCGAAAAAGAGCAAGCTATCATCTGTGCAGAGCATCCTCTTTTTTGGTATGGAACTCAACTCTGTCTCCATTACAGTGCGACTGACTCAGAAAGCGCTCAGTCAGTGTTGAACTGCCTGGAATATTTCAAGCAGTCAGCGGGAAGAGGCTCCTGGGCACATGGCGCCCTCGACGGTGGTGATACCCCTCAGGTTGATGCACATGAGACCGCTCCAACACTGGCTACAGAGTCGAGTTCCCTGGAGAGCGTGGCACACCGGCAGCAGGCGGATGGTTATTACGCTTTTCTGCCGACGCACCCTAACCCCTTGGTCTTCAATGACCTTTCTACGGATGGGGGTCCCTCTCGGGCAGATCGAGACGCGTCAGGGTCGACAGACGCCTCCCTGCAGGGTTGGGGTGCCGTGTGCAACGGGCACGCAGTGTCGGGCGATGGACGGGCCCCCGCCTGCGCAGGCATATCAAATTGCCTAGAGTTGTTGGATGTGCTACCCGCACTGAAGGGGTTACAACCTCTCGTGCAGTCCGACCGTGGTCCGGTCGGACAGCACAACTGCCATAGCATATTCAACCGCCAGGGTGGCGTTCGCTTACGGCAGCTAACACGACTCGCCCGACGCCTCCTCCTGTGGAGTCCGCAGGTGAGCAGATTCCTGCGAGTCACACATATTCAAGGCGACCTGAACCAGACAGTCGATGTGCTCTCTCGTCAGTTGACGCCTCGCGGAGAGTGGCGACTCCACCCCCGCGCAGCCAGCTCATTGGGTACAGTCCGGGTGGGCTCAGGTAGACCCCTTCGCCTCCCTGGACACCACCCATTGCCCGCTAAGGTACTCCCTGGCTCGGCACGGATGCTCTAGCGCACAGCTAGCCGTGGGACAAGCGGAAGTACGTCTTCCCCCAGTGAGCCTCATTGCACAGATCCTGTGCAAGGTAAGGGAGAGGAGCATCAAGTGTACTAGTTGCGCCATACTGACCCAACCGGACTTGGTTCTCGGAGCTAATGCTCTTGACGACAGTTCCCCCCTGGCCGATTCCCCTGACGAAGGACCTGCTTTCCCAGGGGAAGGGCACGTTATGGCATCACGGGCTAGACCTCTGGAACCTCCATGTCTGGCCCCTGGACGGAACGAGGAGATCCTGAGTGACCTAACCCCTGCAGCGGTTAAGACCACTACTCAGGCTAGGGCCCTGGCCACTAGGTGACGATACGCCTAGTGGTGCCTCTTCTCATCCTGGTGCTCTTCTCGAGGAGAAGACCCGCGGAGTTGCTTGATCAAGTGGGTGCGGTCCTTCCAGAGACTCGAGAATAATCTCTCCCCTTCCACACTGAACGTGTATGTAGCCGCTGTTGCCGCTCATCACGACCCAGTTGCTGGTAGTCTCTAGGACAGCACAACCTGATCATTTGGTTCCTAGGGGCGCGGGAAGGCTACCACCTCACCCACGCTCCGTACCCTCTTACGACCTTGATGCGGTCCTGGAGCCCCTCGGAGATGCCGCTCTTTCTCACTTCACGATGAAGACGGCTCTCGGGAGGACGCTCAAGAGGGTAGCGGACCTACAAGCATTCTCCGTGTCCACAGATTGCCTAGAACTCGGGCCCGGTTATTCTCACGCTATCCTGAGACCCCGGCCCGGCTACGTGCCCAAAGTTCCCACCACTCCCCCGAGACACCAGGTGGTGAACTTACAGGCGCTCCCCACCGGGGAGGAAGACCCAACCCCATCCGTGTTGTGTCCAGTACGCGCATTGCGCCTCTGCTTGGACCGCACGCAGAGCCGCAGTAGCTCTGAGCAGCTCTTTGTCTGTTTTGGAGATCAGCAGGGAGGGCTGTCTCAAACAGAGATTGACGCACTGGATCATGGGCGTCGTCGATGGCGTACCTGTCCTAAGATCGCCTACGCCCACTGGGTGAGAGCTCTCTCCACACGGAGTACAGCCTCCTCGTGGGCACTGGCTCGAGGCGCCTCTCTGGCAGACATCTGCAGAGCTGCGGGTTGGGCTACACCCATCACCTTCGCGAGGTCCTACAGCCTCCGCGTAAAACCGGTATCGGCTCGAGTCTTGCAGGCATCAGGCAAGACTGGCGGCCGGTAGGGTGTACGCCTATGACAGTACCTTCCCCCCTTTCTCCTAAGGGGGTCACCGTACTACTAGCCTCCCTTCTTCCCCCACTGGGTGAAGAACAGGCACTCCATCCATCACTAGCAAGCACCTCCTGCGGGCGGGCTGGGCAGAGCAGCCCTGGCCCTTAGGCCGGGTATATCCGGAGTTATTCGCAACATAGCTCTAACCGGACCTAGTGCTACCAGACGTTGCAAACCCCCAGCTGGGCGGTTCTGTCTGATGTATCCTCATGCTGGTTCCCACCTTGGTAACCCATGACCTCCTTAGGTGGACCTCCACCTCACGGTTAACTCCTTCAGTCCGCACTTCTTCCCATGAGCTCTCCCCTATCGGTGAGACCATGTGGGTATCTCAACTAGACTCCTCCCTGCGGTAGGAAGTGGTCTCTGTAGCGCATCCCCCACTTGAGGAAGTAGCGCTTACCCAGTGGCCTTACGGTACCGGGCGGCTTCTCGCTGTTAGAGAAACAAGGCCGCCGCCTGTGAGGCCGAAGGCAGGTGGGACCCCCTACCTACCCACTGGTAGGTTACAATTTCGCGGTAGCGCTCACGACTGACACGCCCAGGCCAGTCACCGTCGCTTCGCTAGAGATTGTGACAGGGCACAGTGTTATGGCGTTTTCCATAGGAACCCCATCTGTCGGTTCGACACAACGTCGAGAGACCGACAGAAAGGGAACGTCTCTGTTACGGTTGTAACCTCGGTTCCCTGATGGAGGGAACGAGACGTTGTGTCCTCCTTGCCACAACACGTGCTGTCCACTGCAGCAGTCGTGAGAGGTCTCAGGCTCCTCAGAACTAAGGTGAATGAATGAGGCACGCCGTCTCCCTTTTATACCCGGATATCCGGGAGCGGAGTCCGGCATGCAAATTTCATTCGCCAATTTTCATTGGCCTTTTCTAAGAAGTCGGAAGCGATTGGTTCTCAGGGACGAACCCTCTTGTTCCCTCCATCAGGGAACCGAGGTTACAACCGTAACCGAGACGTTTTTCCATATTCCATAAATGTGGAACCGATCCCGAGAAGGTACGCGAGAGAGATTTTTTGCCTTTTTGGGATGGCACCACAAGACGTCGTTCGTTTGCAGACTGTAGGGATCTGGCAGGTATATGAATCTGCATTCACGAGTGAAGGTAAGGGGGTGCCAAATCAGTGGTGGTCTTGTAGGCGAGGAGCAGAGTCTTGAATTTGATGCGAGCGACTATAGGGAGCCAATGTAACTTAGTGAAGAGAGGAGTGACGTGCGCTGTCTTCGGTTCATTGGAGACCACTCTTGCCGCCGCATTCTGGATCATCTGTAGAGGTTTAGTTGTGCAAGCTGGAAGTCCAGCCAGTAGCGCATTGCAGTAGTCCAGTCTGGACAGAACAAGAGCCTGGACTAGGATTTGCGTAGCATGCTGGGATAGGAAAGGTCTAATTTTCCTAATATTGTAGAGGATGAATCTACAGGACCGGGTGGTGCTGGCAACATGATCAGTGAAGTTAAGCCGATCGTCGATCACCACTCCCAGGTTTGTTCTGGGTGAGAAAGGATGTGAGCTGGTTACATACCACCCGTTCAAGAGTTTTAGCCATGAAGGGTAGGAGTGATACCGGTCTGTAGTTCTCTATCAGTACAGTATTAAGAATGGGTTTCTTCAGTAGCGGGGTAATACGGGCCTCTTTGAAGACTGTGGGAAATGTACCAGTGGTGAGAGACGAGTTGATAATGTGGGTCAGAGCGGGAGCAACCGATGGAGAGATGGCCTGGAGGAGATGAGTGGAGATAGGATCTAGCGGGCAGGTAGTTGGGTGGTTAGAAGACATGACCTTGGAGACATCGTCTTGAGATAGGAGAGAGAAAGAGGGGAACGAGCATGTGTCGGGGTTTTGGGCGTGAACAAAAGGCGGCGGCACAGGGAACTGACTGCTGATGGGGGTCGTTTTCTTTACGAAGAAAGGCGGTGGTTAAGCAGGTGGTTAGTGTGGAACAAAGAGTGTCGGTGGCACTGTTAGTATCCAAGAGAGAGAGCTGTTCAGAGGGAGGGAGCGTGGCGGGGACCGCAGAGGATAAGCGGGAGGGAGAAAGTGGTTGCACCGGAATGTGACCAGTGGGGTAGCATGTGTAGTGTCTGGAGAAGTTAGGTCGAGATCAAGAGTGATGAGGAAATGATCCGACGTGTGCAGTGGGGTAACCTGGGAGTGATGATTGGAGCAGTGTCTTGTGTAGATAAAATCAAGTTGATTACCAGACTTATGGGTTGCTGAAGTGGGAACTCGCTTGAGGTCAAACGACGCAGTCAGGTTGTTGAAGTTGGCAGCCTGTGGTTTTTCAAGGTGGATGTTGAAGTCTCCAAGTACCACCAGAGGAGTACCATTTTAGGGTTAAGTTATGGTTAGGTTTGGGGTTTGGTGTGGGTTTAGGTTTTATTTATAAAAATATTGTCCTTAGATCAACAAAATATGTTGTCCTGAGGACAACCACTTGGCAAAATCAGGTCGAGCGATGTTCCACAGTATAAAGAGAAAGCAAGCTAGCACGCTAATGCTATGCTAACGGCGTTGAGTTAACTATGAAGTTTGGTTTAGATTTTCAAGTAAATAACTTGTGTCCCTTCTGCACTGACTTTAGGGCCTCATCTGCATATTCCAGATTACCAGGAACTTCTTGGTACCACTGGAGATCAGCATCCGATCCCACAGCGCTTCATATTCAAGGCTGTTGAATGGAATTAGACTTCTTTCCCATTGCAGCAAGGCCCAGTCAGACCAGTGGAAAACATTGCTACCATTGGACTGCTTAGGCGGCAGCATGGAACATAAATATCACTTACCAAACCTCTTTGTGAGACCTTGGCATTAGTGTATTGTCAGAGCATGTTAATTTTAGTTACCTTCGATTTTACAGCTTATTATCAAATGTGTAACAAATAATTTTTCAATTGTTTAATTAGAAATAAGGTTGACCTTACTTCACAGAGAACACTTTGCCATCTATACACGAGTCACATATAGTTTCTGTTTCTGTTAGTTACAGTAAGATGCACACACACGCACGCACGCACGCACACACACACACACACACACACACTTAAGGTGACTTTTTAAACCAGAGGTTCCCAACCCCTGGGTCGCGACCCAGTACCGGGCCATGAAAGAGCCGTTGCAGGGTCACAAGAATGCGCTAAAAATCCCTGTTACGCCACTGTATATTTTTATTATGCCTTGGCCCTTTAAGAGCGACCATTCAAAATTACACAGAGGGCGCATTTTTTAAGCAATGATTATACTTTCCATGTTCAGCCCGAATTAAAATGAGTGCCAAACGAACATCGCTTGAAGGTTTCTTTAGTGGAGGAGGTAAGAAAAGACCAAGTGATGGCGATTCAGAGACAGCTAACGTTACTTACGAGAAAAAGGGGAAAAAGAAAGCCACCTTTAACCGAAAATATGACGATTCATATCTAAATGATGGGTTCGTCGCTACCGGCAGCTCACAAGCTCCAAGCCCTATGTGTGTAATATGTGGAGATAAATTAGCGAATGAGTCAATGAAGCCCTCAAAATTGCTTCGACATCTTGAAACTAAGCACCCAGCACTGAAAAACAAACCCTTTGATTACTTTGAACGAAAAAAACGTGAACAAATAGGGCAACAGCAACTGCTGAAAGCCAATACGTCGACAAACGTAGCTGCACTGAGAGCATCATACTTGGTGGCTGATCGTATCGCTAAAGCTAAAAAGCCTTTCACTATTGGGGAGGAATTGATTTTGCCGGCTGCCAAAGACATTTGCCGTGAGATGTTTGGCGAAACTGCAGCTAACAAAATAGGCCAGATTCCTCTTTCAGCTACCACTGTCACAAGGAGAATTGATGACATCGCACATGACATCAAAGAGCAATTGTTAGAAAGGATTAACGAGTCACCGTGGTATGCACTGCAAGTCGACGAATCGACCGATGTTGACAACAAGGCAATACTACTTGTTTTTGTGCGATATATATTTCAAGACGATGTGCACGAGGACATGTTGTGTGTGCGCTCAATGCCAACTAACACAACTGGGGCAGAAATGTTCAAGTCTTTGAATGACTACATATCAGGGAAACTTGACTGGTCATTTTGCGTTGGAATATGCACAGACGGAGCTGCGTGTATGACTGGCCGACTGTCCGGCCTCACTACCCGGGTTAAAGAAGTTGCCCCTGAATGTGAACCTACACATTGTGCAGTGGTGTAAAGTATTGGAGTAAATGTACTTAGTTACTTTACTTAAGTATCTTTTTGGCTACTTTGTAGTTGTACTGAGTATTAAAGATATTAGCAACTTTTACTCTCTACTTAACTACATTTTTGAACAAGTATATGTACTCTTTACTCCACTACATTTGTAATGACTAATGCAATTACACATTACATTTTGCATGGCACCTATCTTATAATTAATATTGCCATTTACAGGGCAATGAAGGTACTACAATCTTGTGGATTTTGCCATAACTTACAAAAACTTGTCAACATGGCTTCTTTATATGAATATGAGTGCAGTATCAGGTAGATGTCAATCGCTGGCGGTTTACACGTTAGCCCTTACCCGCTATTTCTACAGTAATATATTGGCAACACTGTTGCCAGCTAGTTACTGTAGGTCACACATCTACAAAAGCTCTTATTTTTAAAACTAACTCTTCCTAAATGTGCTCTAAACATGTTTCTCAAAATTTGACCATATGGTGGGACTATTGCCATGAAGTGATGTAAACCAGTAAAAAGAATGTATAGTATTTCAATTTTCAAAAGTGCTCTCACACTATATAGACAAAATATTAACCTATAGAATGAGTCGGACACAGAGAAATAAACAATTCACATATGAATCTCAACAATGGTGACAATCAACTGAACAGCTTCATGTGCAATGCATGCTGGGTACATAGTACAAAACTCATTCATGATTGTTTGTCACCATATGAGGTTTGTATGTCAAGTGTCTAACTGTGTCTCAATTGCAAAGAAAGATTTTCTGACAGAGATCTTTCCATTATAACATGTAATCACTTTACCAAACATACTCTTAATAAATCTTAAATGCTATATTATTATTATTTAATGATTGAATTCTTTCAGATGTATCTTCAGTTACTAAGCAAACATAAAGTTGCGGTTCCTGTAAAGTCCCTTTCAGTGTTATTGTATAAGTGTACATTTTAAAGCTACAAGAAAGTCAAAGAGTCCAACCAAAGCAAACACTGATCGCCATAATGGTGACTTAAAACATAATTGAACCACTATGAACTCGAGTTCAATCTCAATAAGATCTTACACAGATGACAGAAATAAAGTGAAAGTGGTGTCTGTAATATGTGAAGATGTTATTGATGTTTGTGTTTAATTCTCCTCTGTGAAATCTTGACAGATTTATTGTGTTCATCTGTTATTTACACTTGTTCATCTAAGACTGTGTGACTTAAGTGGTTAATAGATTCTTTAATAATGTATCTTCAAACAGCCATTGCAGTAGTTTACTGTAAAACACCTACAGTAACTAGCGGCAACAGTGTTGCCAATATATTACTGTAGAAATGGCAGGTAAGGGCTAACAGTGTATGTGAAATGAGGACTGACTGCAGCTGGCAATGAGGCCCAAACCAGCATGTCCAGTGCAAAAAGGCTTTGACTTTTTAATTCTACTTAAATTATTTTATTTATCCGTTATATTGAAGAGACCTTTTAAGGATTTGGTTTACTTATGAGCACTTGAGCTTAAATGAGACTTAGGGTGTTTGTAATGACGTAGGTTATGGTGTCGACCATGATTTGTTGCAATTTTGAGGTGTTCAGTCTTATTATGATTTAAGAAAATAAATGCGATTGCTCTCCTCACAAATCAACTGTTTCTAGTTTTTCACTGACGTGTCTCTTAAGTGTTGAGGACTAGTGCTCTTTGAGCCTACATTCAGTATGAGTAAAATACTCAAGTACTGTTAAAATCAGATACTCAAGACTTTTACTGAAGTCGTTTTGGAATTGGTGACTTGTAACTTGTAATGGAGTAATTTTCACTGCAAGGTATCTGTACTTTTACTTAAGTATGGTTTTCAGGTACTCTTTACACCTCTGATCATGTGGTCATACATCGGGAAATGCTGGCTAGCCGTAAAATGTCACCAGAACTACACTCTGTGCTGAATGACGTTGTTAAAATAATTAACCACATCAAAGCAAATGCCCTCAACTCCCGAATTTTCGAACAGCTTTGCGAAGAAGTGGAAGCAGAACACAAACGCCTTCTGTTACACACGGAAGTCAGGTGGCTTTCTAGGGGGAGATCTTTGGTGAGAGTTTATGAGTTAAGAGAGTAGATACAGATATTTCTTTCAGAAAGAAAGTCACCACAGGCAGCAAATCTTGGTGACGACGAATGGATAGGTAAACTTGCATACCTGTGTGACATCTTCAACCTGTTGAATGAACGCAATTTGTCCCTTCAGGGGAGAATGACAACTGTCTTTAAGTTGGCAGATAAAGTGTCTGCATTCAAAGCTATATTGCAGCTCTGGGGACACTGTGTGCCAAGGGGTACATTTGACATGTTTCCAACATTATCTGGACATTTAGGAAAGAAGAAACCTCAGCCATCTGTCTCCCAGCTGATCTGTAACCACATAGCTTCACTGTCAGTAGAGTTCGAACGTTACTTTCCAAGCTCGAGCGATCCAACAATCGGAAAAGAATGGGTTTGTGATCCTTTTGCAAATATGCCCCACGAATCATCCACGTCGGTTCGTGATGAGGACCAGCTCATTGAAATTGCAAATGATGGGGGACTAAAGAACATTTTTCAGACATCCTCCCTTGCAGGCTTCTGGATAAAATTAAAAGCGGAATATCCAGCGATAGCTGCGAAGGCTCTGAAATGTTTACTCCCTTTGCCAAGTTCATACCTTTGCGAAGCAGGGTTTTCTGTACTGACAGCAACAAAAACAAAGTTACGAAGCAGGCTGGACATTTGCAACACACTTCGCGTCTCACTGTCACCCATTTCTCCTCGTTTGGACAGTATTATTGCAGGGAAACAGTTGGAATGAGGCGAAGTTTGACGATTTAAACTAAATTAAATTGACTTTGTGATGTTTTATTTTTACGCAGTTGGCATGAATGGAAATTAAATGTTAAATAAATTAATAATAAATAAGTACGTAATATGTAGTTATTTATTCACAGTAATGAATAATTATTTTCATTGTACTTCCCTCCATCCCCACCAGCCGGTCCGTGTAAATATTTTTAAAATAAAACCGGTCCGTGGTTTAAAAAAGGTTGGAGACCGCTGGTTTAAACCCACAACATCTTTATTGATCTGTGTGCGGCATACTACACAATAGGTGCCCCATGTAAAGATCACTACACCCAACATTGATATACACACTGGTGTAAACAAATATGTAATCTAGATTGAAATATGTAATCCAAAAGTGTTACAATTCTATTCATTGTAATAGGGTAAAAATTGTCACACAAGAATACATGTCACACAAGAATACAAACAGGAAAACTGGCATACATGGACTAAACTGTACATCATAGATGTGGTACAAACTCAGTTGGTTAAATCACGTTTTTGACATAGATTAACACAACTGTGACTTCTGCTGGTTCTTATAACAAGAGTGATTTACTTACTGAATTTACTCTAATTTGCCCTAAAGACTATATTTTCCAATTTACCAATATGCCATGATCTACCCTAACTAGTTGCGTTAGTCTTTCAGGCTTAACTATGAAATATATTACCATTAGAGCCCAAGCACCAAGGTGCAGACTGGAAGCCTGTACCGTAGGTGCAAAGCACTATTGTTTTTCCCTCATTTTTTGGAGGTGTTGAATAAGAGAAAATCTTTCTAAAATTGGCACAAATGTCAGAATCCTCTGTCATTATGCTTAGGAAAAAGCTGGTACATAGGCATGGCAGAGGGGCTCTGTAGTGCCCCCTGAAATGTGCCGCATAATCTTGGTGCACAGATTGCGTACACATATTCACACATTTACGAAACTTGATACGTATGTAGTTCTCATCGACCTGAACAACTTTTACACTGACACCCACTAGCTCTGCCGAACAGGAAGTCGGCCATTTTGGATTTTCCTAAAAGTACAAGTCATGAACTTTTAAATATTCCTAGGAGATTCATGCGATCGAACTGGTGTACACAATGCCAAGACATTAAAAATGCTAAATTGCGAACAGACTTTTGATATCTCAAACAGTGTTGCCATGGCAATAAATAAACAAATAAAAATAAATGTAATGCAATACATGTATGGCGGAATTAAAATACAAATGTGCTCTAATGGTGACAAGTTTTTTGCAATTGACTTTCTGCGTGTCTCAGCAAGGCAAATGAATCAAAATCCTGTCTTAAGTATTAAGTAAATTGATATCCATACAGTGATATTCTGTTTTTCGAATTTTTTTGTTAAACACAAGTATTAAAATAATTTCTCACTCCAGTTGTCAAATTGTTTAAGTAAAAAGAAATAGCCTAACCCTCATTTAATAACCTGTATACTTGTATAATTTTTTTTAAATGTCTCCCCTGGGATTCAAGTCAACGGTCTGCGAGGTGGTGGGGGAGTCAGATTTAAATACATCATCTTCCATTCCCTCTTCAATTGGCTTCATAGTTGTGGATGCTTTTTGAGTTTTCTCTGAAAAAAAAAGAAGCTTTATGTCCAAGACTGAAGTAATGCTTTATTCTATAAATCATTATATCGGTATGTGGTTACAAAATAAGATTTAAATGTAGTTCATTATAAATAATTAATAAAGGCTCATTAAAACTCATTACATTTTACAAATGTGGAATATAAGCAGAAGTAGTTTTTAGAAATCATTAACTAACAGCTCTCAGTAAAACAATAAAACAGTGACGCAAAAATCAGACAAACAATGAAATTGGAACTTTGTTATATACACTCATGTGCATGTTACATAGAATTAGAAGCATCCAAAATTTGCGTGCTGGTCACTTGTCACATGTGTACTTTTCCTCGATTCTAAAAGTTACAGGACTCTTATTTTGACCTATGTGTATACTGTAACGGTTTCAGCACCACCGGCCACGCCCCCCATGTCGTCACCGCCAGCTCGCTTCACCCGTTCCCTCTCCCCGGAGTTCTGAACTCAGTTTCCCAGCATGCACCGCACATCCACCATTTTTGATTAGTCCACACCTGTATCACATCATCAGGATTCTATTTAAGTTTGCACCTTTTTGGTCTTCCCTGTTCAGTCTTGTTGTCTTCACTGCAATGCTTTACCCCGATAAGTATACTTACCTGTTTTTTGAATACTTACCTGCTTTTGCATATTCCTGTTTTTGAATACTTACCTGTTTTTGGATATACCTGTTTTTTGAATACTTACCTGCTTTTGGATGTTCCTGTTTTTGAATACTTACCTGTTTTTGGAGATTTCTGTTTTTGAATACTTACCTGTTTTTGGATATACCTGTTTTTTGAATACTTACCTGTTTTTGGATATTCCTGTTTTTGAATACTTACCTGTTTTTGGATTTTCCTGTTTTTGAAATAAACTCTTTTTTCTTATCTCCCTCCGTGGTGTGCTCTCCGTCTACCAGAACCCTGTCAGTAGACTGAACCGACCACCATGACCACACCACAGACTTCTCCCGGTCCTTCACGTCCAGCTCCCTCTGATCCCCTCTCTGAACTGGTCACCCTACTCCGGAACCGACCCGCACCTGCACTCCTTCCGTCTAACCCACCAACGGCGTCTAGTCCCATGGCCCTACCCAACCGATATACTGGCTCCGTGGAGGAGTGTAGCGGGTTCTGTCTCCAATGTGAGCTCTACATACAGTTGCACCCCGGTCAATTCTCCACGGACAAATCCAAGGCAGCCTTCATCATCTCCCTCCTGAGAGGTAAGGCCCTGAACTGGGCATACGGGATTTGGCAGGCCGGAGGGCCACTTACCACTAATCTGAAGTCTTTTCTTGAGCACTTTAAAGGGGTCTTTGGCCAAGCAATGGATTACCTTTCGGTGCACGATGTACTGCTGAGGCTTCGTCAAGGACGCCTTTCAGTGGCAGATTATGCCCTCCAGTTCCGCACCCTTGCGGCGACCAGTGGATGGAATGAGCCGGCGCTTGTCTTGGTCTACCGCCAAGGGCTACAGAACTCGATCCGATTACACATGGCCATCTACGATGACTCGGTCGGTCTGGAGGCTCTCAAACAACGATCCATTAGTATCGCCCAACGTCTGTCAGCCTGTTCGCCATCATCACCCGGTACATTTCCTCCACGAGTTACGACTTCTGCTTCTCGGACTTCTTCAGATCCAGAACCCATGGATGTGGATCGTTTTCGACTATGTCCTGAGGAACGTACACGGAGGCGGAACCTTAACCTTTGTCTGTACTGTGGAGGGTCAGGTCATCGCCTAGCCGTCTGCCCCGTCCGTCCGGCTCGACCAGCGGTGAGTTCTATCCATACACCGGCCTCCTTACCTCACCTTGCTCTTACCCAAGTGGTCATTATTGCACCTAACTTCTCTGTTCCAGTCCACGCCCTGATTGACTCTGGAGCCGCCGGGAACTTCATTTCTCTGAATCTTCTTACTCAGTTGGGCTTCCCGCACCTAAGAAAAGAGAGAACCATGTTTGTGCAAGACATCCTAGGAAAACCGCTGGGCCGAGGTCGGATCACACACCATTCCCCACCCATCACCCTTCACATCTCTCCCAGGCATACGGAGAAGATCTCCTTCTGGGTACTGGAGGGGTCCACCTCCGATATCGTTCTGGGACGACCCTGGCTGATGGAACATCAACCTATCGTGGACTGGCGCACTGGCATCATATCCGGATGGGCGGGTCGCACCGCCAACACCAGGGTCCTGATCAAGGAGGAACCTCTCCTAAAACCGGTAGTACCCATCCTAGCCACTACCGTCGAGAGTCCTGAGGTCCTCAACTCCGGGGAGGTTCCCGTAGATTATCGGTCGTTCCAGGACGTCTTCTCCAAGCTGAAGGCTACGGAGCTGCCTCCTCACCGGCCATGGGACTGCGCCATTGAGCTGCTGCCTGGGGCCACAATGCCCAAAGGAAAGATCTATTCATTGTCCATCCCGGAGCAGAAGGCCATGGAGGAGTATATCGAGGAGGCATTACAACAAGGTTTCATCTGACCGTCTGTCTCCCCTGCCGCGTCAAGCTTCTTCTTCGTAGGGAAAAAGGATGGAGGTCTTCGTCCCTGCATAGACTATCGGGTTCTCAATCGTCACACCAAGCGCTTCGCCTATCCTCTTCCCCTGATACCTGCCGCCCTGGAACAGTTACGCCATGCCACATTGTTCACCAAGCTGGATCTAAGAAGCGCCTACAACCTGATTCGGATTCACCCAGGTGACGAATGGAAAACGGCCTTTGTGACTCCCAACGGTCATTACGAATATAAGGTCATGCCCTTCGGCTTGGTGAACGCCCCAGCAATGTTCCAGAGCTTTATGAATGAGATCTTCCGGGACCTGCTGGGGAAATTCGTTATAATTTACCTCGACGATATTCTTATTTACTCCCGCTCTCGACCCGCTCACGTTACCCATGTCTCCATCGTCCTCCAACGCCTACGCCAACATAAACTATACCTGAAACTCGAGAAATGCCAGTTTCACCAATCCACCATACAATTTCTGGGTTATATCATCTCTTTCAACCAAGTTACCATGGATCAGAGGAAGGTGGAGGCGGTCCAGAACTGGTCACAACCCCATATGGTGAGGGAGATGCAGCGGTTTTTAGGATTTGCTAATTTCTACCGGCGTTTCATCGCTGGATTCAGCTCTATTGCAGCTCCCCTCACCGCCATGACTGGAAAAGGCTCGAGATCCCTGTCCTGGAATCCCGAAGCTCTCAAAGCTTTTGACCAGATGAAGCAAGCCTTCTGTACTGCTCTAACCCTACTTCTACCCGACCCAGACCTGCCTTTTCTCGTGGAAGTGGATGCTTCTTCGACCGGGGTAGGAGCGGTGCTCTCTCAGCGGCAGGGGAAGCCTCCTAGACTCCATCCATGTGCCTACTTCTCCCGCAAGCTATCCCCAGCGGAGTTAAACTACGACATCGGGAATAAAGAGCTCCTAGCCATCAAACTGGCTCTGGAAGAATGGCGACACTGGCTGGAGGGCGCGAACTATCCCTTCACCGTGATCACCGTAACCTGGAGTACCTCAAAGAGGCCCGGAGGCTGAATTCTCGTCAGGCCCGTTGTTGGGCACTCTTCTTCTCACGGTTCGACTTCAAAGTGACTTACCGACCTGGCTCGCAAAATGGCAAAGCTGATGCTCTCTCCAGACAACACTACGTTACCCCAGATTTAACCGAACCTGAACCAGTGCTTCCTCCAGCCCTGTTCGTCTGCCCCATCCAGTGGGCCCTCGACCGGGACATCGCTGAACTCCAACACCCTACTCCGCCGGGAGGTCCCGAGGGTAGGATCTTTGTGCCATCCGAGCTCCGCACTACCCTCGTGGACTCTGCTCATTCTGTTCCGGGATCAGGACACCCAGGCAGAGACAGCGCACCCTCTCGCTCATCTCCGCCCGATACTGGTGGCCTGGGATGACTCAGGACATCGCCCGATTCGTCAAAGGATGCTCAGTCTGCGCCATCGCAAAGACACCACGTCGCCTGCCGGAGGGAAAACTACTCCCATTGCCCATACCCCAATGACCGTGGTCTCAACTCGCAGTGGACTATATCACCGACCTGCCCCTGTCTGACACATTCACCTGTATCCTGGTGGCAGTGGATAAGTTCTCCAAAGCATGCAAGTTGATTCCCCTCACTCAGCTCCCCACTGCACTAGAGACGGCTGAGGCCCTGTTTACCCATGTGTTTCGCAATTACGGGCTTCCTGAAGACGTTGTGTCAGACAGGGGTCCCCAATTCATCTCCCGGGTCTGGAAGGCCTTTTTCGGAATATTGAACATCTCGGTGAGCTTGACCTCCGGATATCACCCTCAGGCAAACGGCCAGGCTGAGCGGAAGATACAGGACATCGGGAGGTACCTGAGATCATACTGCCATACTCACCAACACAGCTGGCATCGTTTCCTACCCTGGGCGGAGTACGCACAAAACACCCTTCGACAGACCTCAACCGGTCTCACCCCGTTTCAGTGTATCCTAGGATATCAACCTCCTCTGTTCCCCTGGTCTGGAGAACCCTCATCGGTGCCAGCTGTCGATCA